>NC_056732.1:1738457023-1738632023 GCF_019279795.1 Protopterus annectens | reverse complement strand
ATAAAAGGCTTAAGCAATACATCTCACACGGATCAAGTCAAAGTGCTGCCACTATGCTCAGTATCCTACAAACTGCTAAGAGATGACCTGAGTCTAGGATAGAAGTCATCCTCTTACCCAGTACTGATGGACCTACTGCACATTAGCAAGTCAGCTGGCATCAGAAATACTTGGTAAGGGATCTAAACCTCTTCTATAAAATCAAAAGAAGGTTTTGGAGAAACAGATATATTTCACAGAGATACCACTACACTGGAACAGACTATCCACGTAAAACAAAGGTCACTCCTTTCCATATTCAAGTGCAACTTGGGTCTATGAGTGGCCAATAGAAGATTTACCCCAGGACTGATCTCAGTACTACTAATGGACAGAGACAGCTCCTAAATGCGTTATCCCATGTATGTGTCCCCTCACATTATTTATGGTACGATCCCAGTTATTTTATAATTATCGATAATGGGATGGGTAAGGCCACTCTAATATCATATGGGATAGGTTAATCATAAACCAAATGGAAAATTGGCTAGACATAAAATGGCCAGCAAGGGCAGCTAGCCTAGTACTTACTTACCTATGAACCTTTATATATATATATATATATATATATATATATATATATATATATATATATATATAAAAGCACTTTATAAGCTCGAAATCCTGAAATATCGAATTTCAGAATCTCAAGCCCATAAAGTGGAAAGTTCAGAACATTGCAACCCCAGAAGCACAAAATTCAAAATCTCGAATGTCGGAGATTTTGAATTAGTGGTTCTGGTGTTGCGCTGTGTTCATGAATTCAGGTAAGTGTTTATGATTAAGGGTGTTGGGTAGGGGCTATAGTGTGTGTTGTTACTGTGATTCGTGTGTGCGAGAGGAATGTAGTTTGTGTGGTGGTGTTTCGTGTGTGTGTGTATGTAGTGCGAGCTTGGAGTTAGAATATTTAAGTAGGGGGGTGTATAGTAATATTTAAGTAAGGGTAGGTGTGTGTGTTTGTTTAGTTGTGTGCGTGTGTGTTATATTGCTTTTTGACAGTGTCGAGATGTGTGTGTGTCTGTGTTTGTATGTGTTGTGTAGTGTGTGCTGTGTATTTTCGAGGTTTTGTGGTTTTGGGATTTAGGGTTTCACGATTTTGTGATTTTGGGTATTTGGATTTTCCACTTTATGGGCTTGAGATTCTGAAATTCAAGATTTCAGGATTTCGAGCTTATAAAGTGAATATATATATATATATATATATATATATATATATATATATATATATATATATATATAGGTTTACAATCACATGTTCGACATAACATTGTTCGAATGTACAGATGTCCAAACCAAATGTTCGGAAATCTGGACACCGAACAGTGTAAATGTCGAACCGAGCATTTCAGTGCAGTCAAATTTCGAAAATGTCGCCTACACTAAAATGCTTCGACCCACTCAACATACTTCAACTGTTATTTGCAGGGGGGAAAGCCCCCCTGCACTCCCTACTTATATATACAAACTCCGAGATCGCACTACAGTGAGGGTAAGGGTACATTTCCCCATCCCCACTATAGTGCAATCTGCACCACAATGTTGGAGCTGACAACAGCGGCCATTCGCTCTTGTTAGCTCCAACATTGGGGTGATCGCTCTAACAGTTCCGCTATGTGGTTTTCGCACATAGTTCGTTCGTCTAAAAGACAAATGAACATGTGATAGTAAACCTATATATATATATATATATATTTATATATATATATATATATATATATATATATATATATATATATATATATATATATATATATATATATGTGTGTGTGTGTGTGTGTGTGTGTGTGTGTGTGTGTATGCATTATATGAATTACCATGTTAGGATTAGTCACTCTGTGCTGTAAAAACTGTTTCTAGTTGATTTGTTTGTGTTGACTGCTGTCAACAGATGGGCATGGGCATTTGCTGGTAATAGGTGGCTTGAGGACCTGGCCTACTCCAACCTATATCAGCGACCCATGTTATAAGTGGGAGGGGTCAATGTGCCCTTATTGGCTAGTGTGCACCTACCGTAAAGCCCAGCAGCCCTGGGTCAATAAACTACAGGCCATCTGGTGTCCAGCTGCCCATCTTGGTTTACTTGGGATAGCTCTGTTGAGCAAAAGCTGGATGCAAAACCAATCAACCTGCCAAGCATGAACTAAGTATTGCTACCCTCAGTATAGGTTCACTGACTAGACAAAGCTTGGAACTGAATGACATCATAGTAACAAGGAGCCTGAGCATCCTCTGTATCCAGGAGACAAGATAGGATTAGAATCCAGAGTCCACTACTCAAGGGGAGGACAAACTAGAAATAGTGTGGGAATTGTAGTGAGGAAGAGGCTTCAGAAGACAATGAGTGATGTCATCAGAATTAGTGACAGACTCATGGCAATCAGATTTCAGTATAAGGATTGAAGCATATTCATAATATCAGGCTATGACCCAGAGCAGGGTTGTGATAGTGAGGAAAGGAGTAGATTCAGGCAGCAGTTGCAGCTGAGAACCTCTTGCTGTGAGGCAATAATGTAAACTGCTGCACACTGCAAGATATGATAAATAAAGATGGACAGCATGAGTTGGTATTGATAATGGGAGACCAGAATCGAGACAGGCAAAATAGGATATGATAAATGCATAGGTTCACATGGGTGGAGCAACAGGAATAAAGAAGGAGAGTTCATTCTAGACTGTTGTTTGGCAAATGGCTTGATGGCAGCCAAGACACAGTTCAGCAAGAGAGAGACAGTCACAAGATCACATATAAGAGTGGTCATCATGCAACTAGGTAGACTTCCTCCAAGTAAGGAAAGGGCACTCAGGCAGAATCAGCAATTGCATTGTCATCTCCAGTGAAACAGTTGGCCTACAGTATAAACCACTAGTTCCCACAATCAGCTGCAAGCACTGGTCAGTGAACACTCTAAGATCAACAGAGGCAAAGCTGAGACCTGGAAGTTTACGGAAAAGAAAGCACAAGAGTTCATGGAAATATTCAGGACTCTAGCACTTCAGCAAAGAAGAGGAAATAGATGAAGATGCAGAAGAATGGCAGCACCTCAAAACAATACATGAGAGGACTACAAAAGAGATATGCTGCAAAACCAGGTATGGAAATAAGGTAAATAAGGAAAGCAGGTGGTGGAATGCCGAAGTCCAGGAAGTCATCAAAGAAAGAAAGAAGGAGTACAGGAAAAAATGGGAGAAAGAAATTACAGACCAGGCTAAGAAGGAATACTGATTAGCTAACAAAGAGGCTAAGAGACCAGTTGCAAAAGCAAAGAACAAGGCTTTAGAGTCACTGTACCAGCCTCTGGAAAGTAACTAGATAGATGGCACAAAGAAACTCTATCAGGTTGCTTGGTGATGGCAGCATCAGCCTGCTCACCAGTCCACAGAACATCAAAGGCAGAGGGAAGGAGTACTTCTGTCAGCTTCTGAACTGCCCGAGATGCAGCCAGTGATGAAGGAAGAAGAGGAGCCCACCCTAGAAGTAAGAACAGCACTAAGGAAACTGAAGCAAGGGAAAGCAGCAGACTCAGATGAGGTCATGTCAGATATGATCAAGATGGTGGGTGAGTTAGGGGAGAAAGGGCACCTGAGGATACTCATAGCAATATGGAGAGAAATGTGTGTCCCAGATGACTAGAAAATAAGCATCCTCGTGCCAGTGTACAAGAACAGAGAGGATATTCGCAGCTATGGGCAGTGTAGGAATATCAAACTCCTGTTACTCTGCATAAAAGTTCTGGAGAGGGTGACTGATAAGCAAATATGCAGAATAATAGAAAGTAAGATGGGAGATAAGCAGTTTGGATTCTGATCAGGATGTAGCATAACTGACCTGATGTTTGCAATGAGACATATAGTTGAGAAGAAGCTAGAGGTGATGAAAGGGTTCAGCTGGGCAGAAGGGTTTCAAGTGGGAGTGGGTATGCACCAGAGTTCATCTCTGTGCCCACTGCTCTTCATACTGATGGTGGGCAACATTAGCAAACAGGTAAGACAGGACACATCAACAAACTTTTTGTATGTAGACGATGTAGCATTACAGACTCTGAACAAGAACATCAGCAAAATAAAGGGGAATGGAATGCAAAACTGAACCACATGGGATGATGACACAGCACAGATAAGACAATTGTAATGGCAACAAATGTAAGGACTAAATGAGTATATACCTTTATAACTCTTTCCGAGGTCACGTGACTTGGCCAGGTGATTTTGGACTTTCCTGACTGTATTTAAGCACTGTCTGTTAGTTTTTAGATCTGATGTATCACCTTTGTTGTGAAAGTGCTCATCTGTTTTATATATATATATATATATATATATATATATATATATATATATATATATATATATATATATATTTTTTTTTTTTTTTTTTTTGCTGTTTTTATTTTTTGGATTAAACAAGTGTTTTATACAGTGCTATGATAGCTGGTACTTTTGTTTTATTTGCTGTGTTTGAATTTGTTATTAAACCAGCTTTTACCTGCTCAGTTTGATTCTGTTTCCTGGTTTCTTCATCTTCCTTCTGAATGGACATAGCTGAAGGAGGTATAACTGAGCTTAATTACAGCCCCAGTGGAGCTGTGGATATGGCTATCGCTGACCATCTAGGATGAGTGTTACAGATCAATGGCAATCCGTTACTTTTCTCTAACGCTGGAGATGTTGTTTTGGAACCAGAGCACTCTATTGCTGAGTCCTAGGAGTTTAAGAACATTTTCAGTGGTTTGGAGAATAATTGGTTTAAATACAAACGGTTTGCAGTGGCAGAGACTGCACTTAGTGGCATGCTTACACCATAAAGTTGTTCCAAGGGGCCTGAAGGGGTTAAGGATGCCTACATACGGCAACACGTATCTCTCACTGCTGAGAAAATGACAGACACTAAACCTTGAACTTAGCTTTAATTATATTAAGCTTCTGCTGAGATTCTTTCAACCGATTGAGGCTTATGTTCTTGGTGATATTAGGAAAGGAATTGGCAGAATTAGTAACTTTTATGTATCAGCATCCTGCAGGCATGAGGTTGATGACTTATTTGTTGATATTGATTCATATGAGAAATGCCTGCAAGAGGTCAAAATGAAGAAACCCTTGCTGGTGTGAAAGCGCTCATCTGTTATATATATTTTGTACTGTTTTTAGTTTTCGGATTAAATAAGCGTTTTATACTGTGCTATGTTAGCTGGTTCTTTTGTTTTACTTGCTGCTTTTGAATTTGTTATTGAACCACCTTTTACTATCTCAGTTTAATTCATTTCCTAGTTTTGCAAACATATTCATAAATATTGTGCGATCACTCATTCCACTAAATATGTTATCTACACATTTACAGTCAACTGAGAATGTCCAACTGTATGAACTGTTTAATAGTGGGTATGAAATGTTAATTGCTTGTATGCACGTGATTTGATTGGTATTGAAAAGTAGTGTCTGTGACAAAGAGAGAGAATCCACTAAACTGCATTGTGTAAGTACAATAATCTGATGGTTAAAATTCAGAGCTGTCTAATTTTTTTAACCTTTTGTTTCCTGTTTTTCATCTTTTTTCATGTATGTGGCACATGGCATAGCATAAACATGGTTAGCTGCTTAAAAAGTGAAAATTTAGTTTCAGTCATCTTACAAAGTGCAAACACACTTAGCAGCATTGCACAGTGATCAGCAAAATGGATAGTAATGACTGCAGAAATTCCACCTTTAACCCAACTGTCTCTGTGGTACAAGGTGTAAATACTTTGAGCTAAAAAAAGAGAGAAAGCATAGATAAAGACAGGTCTATATTATATTCTCGAAAGCCGACAATGTCAAATCTAACATTGTCGACATGAGAATATCGAATGCTCAGAATCTCGAGCGTGTAAACAGAAATCTCTGTAAGGAGAGATATCCGTTTACTGCAATGTAGTGTGGTCTCGGAGTTGGTATATTTAAGTAGCGGGGGTGTGGGGGTGCAGGGGGGCTTGCCTCCCTGCTTAAACCCATTAGGGTACTTTTTTCTTTTATTTTTGTCTTTTTATAAGGTCGATGTTTGAAGACATTGACCATATGGTGTCGACCATATGTTGTTCGATGTTTTCAAACGTCGATCTTATAACATAGATCCATAAAGACAGGTTTGTAATTTTATAAGAGCAATAATTAAAATTGGTTCCTATTTTTGAGCCTCTGTTCCCTCTTTATTTTAGGCTTTATCCAGATTTCTTCAACTGAACAGTCCAGAGGTACGCAAACCTCTTTACTACTGCTGCTGCCAGTAGTCAATCTCCCTCATTCACTCTCACACATACACTCCTGTTTCAGAAAATGCATGCTAACTCTAATCCTAATATTCAAGTAAAATATGTCCCTCATTTATTTTAGGTTTATCCAGCTATCTTAATCTAAGAGTCAATGCAGCATAACTCTCAACTGTCCAGAGTTTTGGCTCATATATTTGATCCCATCCTCATAAAATGTGTAGTTTTCTGGCAAATCACTGAGGATTGAAGTCATTAAATGATGACAGACATTTGAGTTTCAGACTTCATATCTTTCAGAAAATATATGCGAATGGAAACCCTGTTATTCTAGCAACTTTCTAAGTTTATAAGAGCAGTATTTAAAATTTGTCCTTATTTTTTGGTCTTTTGTCCCCTGCGATTTGTGACTCTGCCCAGATTTCTTGTGCCAAGAGGTATGGTTGAGAGGTACACAAACCTCTTAGTTGATGCTGTTGCCGCCAGGGATAGCTCTCACTCTTCACTCTCTCTCACACACACAGCGTCTCTTCTGCTTTCATGCATGCATTCACTCACACACGCAGACAGAAACAAACACACATACACACTTTTTTCGGTTTTATTTATTTTTTTACAGTTGCTAAACAGCAAAAGCACTGCTTAGTGAGTGTAAGATAATGGCTCGATCAGTCTGGCACTCTCATACATGCATACACTCTCACACACAGACCTAAACACACACACACAGACACACAGACACACAGACACAGACACACACACACAGACAGACACACACACAGACAGACACACACACACACACACACACACACACACACACACACACACACACACACACACACACACACACACACTTTTTTTTTTATTTTAAGTTTTTTTTTTCTTTCTTTCTTATTTTACACTCACTAAACAGCAAAAGCGCTGCTTAGTGAGTGTATAATAATGGCGGGCGTTATTTTTTTTCAGTCCGAGCTTCACAGCAGTTTGATATGCTGCCATGAAGTGGCAGACTCATTTTTCAGAGGGCATTACCTGTAGAGTAACACCCTGCTGGAGACCATTTATTCTCCAATCAGGGTGCAATCTCTGCTGAGTATTTACACAAGTGATATATGTTTGCTGTTGCGTTTTATATTTGCATGTTGTCTACCTGTGGACAAACAGGGTTTACTACATAAGAAGAAAGTGAAAATTTTAATTTGGTTTTCCTTCCTTTGCGCATACAGGCTCATTGGCAATGCATGGCTGTCAGCAGTCTAGACAGTACTGAGTGTGAAAAATACAGCTACTGCCTAGCTTTCCCTGTGGCACCAACTTTAAGTGCAGTGAGCTCATGGTCAGAGCATAGGTGTGCCAAGGTTCAAATCCAACACACTTTACTTTTAGTAAAGGTGTCCCACTGTAAATTTTCACAAAACTTTGAATATAAAGGTAATACTACATACAAATAGCTATGTATAGCAGGTTAATTGACAAGCAGGAATCATTACTGCTTGCATACACATATTTTTGTATGCATCATAGGTGTTATGTGTGTAACTGGTTTAGCATATCAGTGATGGTTATGTGATTAAAATGCAGTTACATATCTCTGATGGACGCAACAGTTTACTGACAATCACCTACACTCCACCCATAACCCAAGTATAACTGTAAAACAGAATGTGTTGTGAAGTATGTATCATAGCTTCAAACTCTATTACTAAAGTCATGCAAGTCTATCCATTTCCAGTATATTGTCAGACATTAGTCCTGCATCACAGATGACAATGCATAAGCCAGGACCCTTTAATGTCACACACATACACTCTTAGTGGAACTATAGCACAAGTCAGTCTTTAAACTGTATATCTGTGATGACCATAATTGCCAAATGCTTATTCTGAGGTAATAAGGAAAAATCGCCTATGTAAAAATGTATGTTTTCACATTTTTACATAGGTTTGAATCCCACATTGTAAAATTACATTTAACAGTGTGTAAGTCTACAGAAAATATGTGTCAAGTCATCCCATTAATCCCTCCAAAGTCATGGCTTAAAACACAGGTCATTGGCATTTCAGTGTTGACCACTGGACAAAATATAACATTGTATAGCAGCATACTTGCAATAAATCAGTGCCAAATGTCACATTATCATTGGTATTTCATAAACTCCCTTCCTCTTTGGCAGTGTTTCTCTTCACTTACTATCTAGCAAATGAAGTTGGCATGGCTGTGCATGTTTGCACATTGGTTGTAAAATGTGATATCACAAATTGGTGGGAAACCATTGCAATTTTTGTTGGGGGTCTTTGCAGACATGGCAGGAGATGGGAAAGATGGTGCCCAATTCAGGGCAAAAAGGAGTGAAAAATATTTGTTGCATTCCTCATGAAGCGCTACAGCAGTAGGCTGCTGGAGGGGACTATACCAGGTCACAGAACAAGGGTGAGGCTTGGAACAGCCTAGCCAAGGCTGTACCTAGTACAACTGGCATACCACAAACTGGGGAGCAGTGTAGGCACCACTTCAGTGACCTGAAGAGGTGCAAGTGGGCACAACTCGACCAGTGGCTGGATGGGTTTTGAACTGCTGATACCCCCAAGTTGTGTAAGTATACAGATCAAGCAACTTGAATTTATATGGAATGCTGCACATAGCCAAGACTGGTATACATAATGCTTTCATGTCTATTCTTCTCTCATTCTGTTTTACAGCTGTAGAGGAAATCTCAGCAAACAGCGAGACATATGCTAAGAGGTTGGAATGACTCAGAGAGGCATAGGGTATGTATGCAGCACAAGTGACCCTGGTTGCAATAAATACATTCTATTCCATAGATCAGTATCAAGTTCAGCATGCATATCTTAACTGCAACAGCAAGCATGCATGCTTTCTTCTGTATCTCTTGGTAATTGTATTAGGCAAATGTAATAGTATATTCTGATTATGTTGGTCCAATTCCTATAAATATCCTATTGATTCACATTCAGCAAGTTTCATTTTTACATTTGAAATGCAGCAATATTGGCTTCAATATCATGTTGTTAATTTAATCTGTAGTATATCTAAAAGCATATTTTTATTTTATTTTACATTTGTTAACCAGGGGAGTACGGCTGGACAGAGGTCCATTTTCAGCGGAGGCCCGGGGAGAAAAGCTCCACATACAATAAGATACAAAACATAAATTGTTGACATAACAATAGAGCTCATATACTAGTTTAACTACACTATGCATTCACAATAGAGCTCATATACTAGTTTAGTTATGCATACACAATTTCACACATCAAATAAGATACAAACATAAATCATTGACTTAACATGAGAGGACATAAACTATTTTAGCTATACATTCATACTTTCACACAGTCATGATGGTTGACATTATTAGCTAGTCTACGTTTTCTGTGGAGTTGGTTGAGAAACTTCACATACAGAGTAATACAGAGTGTGTTCTTGACATAAGAATAGCTGAAGTTTAAGTCTAGATAATGCATTAATTGTATACTTCATTCTTCATTGTTGGCAATATTGGCTAGTAGCACTGCTGGAGGTTGAAAATTGCAAGACTGAGGAAAGAGAGGAAAGGCAAGAGAGCAAGTGTTAGAGGGAGGAGTGAAAGATTTAGTTAGCTGTTATGGAACGTGTATATTCCAAGGATTACTTGTAACAATTCACAATCATTGTTGGGACTGAGAAAGTTAAATAGCTACTTTAATAAGAAAAGTAAATTTCTTGTAGTAAAGTATCAATGCGACATTTCATTTTTCAACTATTTGATTTTTTTTTTTTGTGTTACCCCACTCCATATCTCTCTCTCTTTTTTTTTTTTTTTTTTTTTGTACGTTACCTGGAAACATACCATTCTTTTTTTTTTCAAATAATGTTTTATTTTCCAAATAATATAATGCTTAACAATACAATTACCAATAAACAAGTATTATAAACCTTTATATGCACTATGTACATTTGACCTGAACCAAGGAAGGAAAAAAAAATAACAAAATATATTAAATTAGTAACAAAAATGTATAATATTCAATTAATAAAGTATAAAGTTGCACATTCATTATTTAGGGTTCATTTTTAATGTCTCAATAAGAGTTAACATTTTTCCCAAGGGTTGTTGAAACATACCATTCTGATGCCATACATGTCATACCTTACTGCCAACAAACCAAATGCATTTCATCACAAGGAGGTGGGCTATCACTATGGCTCACCAACACCCAGCATCTCTGGGATGCAACCTGGCAGTACTGCCCTAACACATTCTGCACTACCTGGCCCATCCACATTAGGCATTATTACCCCAGCTGCTGGTGCATTGGTACCCTCCAGGAGTATTGGTGAAGGTAGTGATTATGCCAACCATCAGGAGCTGCCAGGGATGGTGCGTGATCTAATACAGACTGGTCTTGGTGCCCCCATCAGCCACCTGGACAGGCTACTCATTGAAATAGAAAAGAGACTCCTACATCAAGCCATTTCACAGGGAACTGAGGAAGGGGACAGTGATGACAGTTCTGAGTGTAAGGACCAGATTCTCACTGTTCCTACACTTGACAAGCATGTGCCTCCAATGTTCCCTAGTTATACCCAATCATGGTGCTCCCCCAACCTTTCATGTCCATCACCATAACTGTGTCTGTCTTGTTTGTCTACTCCTGTTTCCTCACCTACCCTAAATGACCCTCACATTCCTCTCTCGTTTTGAAATGCAAAAAAAAAAAAAAATAAGGGAGCACTCGCCCCCACAAAAATTGTCCCACGCATAGCTTTTCACATTATATGTGTGTCCTCTCAACACACTTGATTTTCTCCAATTGGCTATACACCATCATTATGTTGCTGTCACCTATTTGTGTTGTGGAGACAGTCCAAATTCATCAGATTTGCTATACATGTGCACAATACTCTGTTGAAGAAGTGGAGCTCTATGGTTCTTTCCTAATTCCCTCCTGCAAATTCCTTTATTGCTTCCCCTTTATTACTTCTGCTTGCCCCCCCCTCCATTTCCCCACTTTCCTATCAACCCCATTTTCACACATTTAATCAGGTCAAAAAACAGAATCACACACAACACATATTGTCAGGAACAGCCCATAAAAAAGCATTCACTTTTTGTCTTCTGCATTTGCACAGAGCTTGGCATCACACATCAATGCCAATCAGCAGTGAATGGCTGTTCATGTCCTACGGCAAAACTTGGTGAGTTTTTGCCATCGGCCGCACTAGTCCAGTTATCCTCATGCAATGGTGCTTAAACATGCTGCATTATAGGAATATAGAGTGAAGGCAGAGTACTGGCACTACTTTGAAACAGTTACTGTTACAGTTCATAGACTGCTGGATGCAACCCAGTCTAAGATTCTATGTGGAGTGTTGACATAAATCACTTTACTGAAGATTTTTTTTTTTGCTCATAGCATCAAGTGTTCGATTCCAGATGCATCTCACATCATTTCTTAGTGTGATGTTATATGTCTATGATATGTTCAATCACCCACATCTTAACATCAGCCACAGTTATGATTTCTCATGGAGATATATTAGATATTGGCCAAAAAGAAAATATTTGCATTGACGTCTATCCCCGCAACTATGATATATTTATCCAACCTTGTTCTGCTTGTCTTAAGCCTGTTGTCCCTCTCCTAACCCTTCTGTACCCCTATGTCAGTCACTTCATGTTGCAGAGCATGATAGCTTAATAGTGAGAAGAGACCAAAAAACATGTACATGACTGTTACAGAATGCAAAACAGTATTATGTGTATTTCCATCTCTCCTTGTATGCACCCCTTCACTCTCACCCCTCTTTATGGGTATGTATCTATTAGCCTGATGGATGTACAGGTCATATCATCTTTCTGCATACTGACATGACTCTTCTGATGGATAATACCAACATATTACCTTGATTCAATAAGGAGTCAGTGCTCCCGTAGTGTGCATGGTTTCAAAACCTGCTGTAGGATTCCCTTTGTGTCATGTTTAGGTGATGACAGATGAAATAGCCATCTAATAGGATGTGGAAACTGCCCTTACTGTGAAGAAATGTACAGCACACAATTTTCAGGATATCTGGCTCTACACAATTATGTCTACTGAGTCATACGAATCATTTCAAAAGATGTACCACACTTTGTCATTTGTAGCAAGATGTGCACACAATTAACTTGTGAGTTGCAGTGAGGCCTGCAAAGCAGCTACTAGTTCCAGAAGTATATTGAGGCAGGCAATATTGATAAAATTTGGGGAAGACACATGCTTTATTATACTCATTGGTTGTCACACTTGCAGTCCTGATCACATTTACTTGGTAATGACATCCTGACACCATTTGTAAAAAAATAAATAAATAAATAATCCTTAAGAGTTGAACCCTGGCCAACAATTTCTCCCATAACATATCTTGCAACCCTGACACAGGATGCATTAACAAAAGACACATGTATTCTGCAGTTAATCCCAATCAAGTAAGTTACTGGAGTTTCCTATTTGTGCACAGTTTGGCAATAAGCACCAGTGACAGTGCTACTTCACAAGTCCAAGTTGAAGTCCTGAAAATCGGACCACACATGCACTAATACTTAGCCATCATCCACGCAAATCAGCTTCTTGGTGATGTGCTTTGTGAAGAGGTGTTTAGCATGTCTAACTCCTGTTACTGGGCTGTAATCATCCACTACATGGAAATGCATTCATAAACACAAGAGAAGGGTAGACATGTGCTTGACTAAGCACATACTGTCTGATATTCATGAGTGCCCTGCAGCAATCCACTTGTAAATGATATATCAGGATTTCAGCCATTGTCAAACAGACTCCAGAATTACTGAGTGTAACTGCATTGTTACACTTAGTATGGGTTTATAGGGACACTGGACACTGGTCATCCCTGATCATATCCCATTGATATTATCAGTAACTTGTATTAATGTGGGCATACCTTCATCTGAATATGAAGACATAGAATTCTATCATTGTGCTACTGGTGTTTCCAAAGTGTGTGTCTGTGTCATGTCTCATCTACACAACATCCTGAGAAAAAGGTACCTCTCCATACCTCTCAACCTGGAATCGTCAAAAATCTGGACAAGGCCAATGAAAAATAGGTACAAATCTGTATGCTGATTAACATCTAATTTGCATATATAATTAAGTAACCCCACCCACTCCAATGGAATTGTGAGATACCAACTTTCAAATGCAAACTGAAGAATAGACAACCAAAATATGGCACCAGAGTCCCCCTCCAGCCATCCCAATGTCCCATTACCTGGCTGTTTCACCCCATTTACCATAAACACTAATGTGTGCATACTGCTTTACTTCTACAATGATTAGTTGGATTTTATTTTTACATTTTGCAGCACAACAATGCAGAAACACTAACAGACATCTGCTAAACAAAACAATACTGTCTCGCAATGAAAACAGTCTTGGCATTAAGACTTCTCTGCCCTTGAAATTCACATTCATTGAAATCCACACCACATCCAAAGAAAATGCATCTGGCCGGCCACTGGTGGATAAAGATTACCTTTGGGCTGTTTTCAAATCATTGGCCCCTTGCATACAAAACAAGAAACATATGTGTGTTATTTTCTTTGATACACCTTCCTGACTTTATTAAATTATATTCCTTGTATAATGCAACACACTTGTTAGACAGACTGCATTTTAAATTTATTGTTTGAACATTTTTCCAGTAGGCTGTACTGTAGACAATGAAACAAAATACATGAACCAATAATGACAACTGCCCAATTCAGAACATTTCCATAATAAAAGTCTACTTCCCCATCCACATTAAATAGAATGACAGTAGTGTAAGCCATAGGCATCTTGCACTTACACTTATTTTCAATTTTTTTTTGAGGGGTGGACAAAAGGTCAAAAACCAGGGACACATTTTAAACATTGCTTGTATAATTTTGTAAAGTTGCTAGAATAAAATGCTGTGTCAACACGCTGTATTTCAGTGGCAAATGTTGAACCCAGGACCCTACGCACTACAGTCAGAACAACATACCATTATACCAAATCAGCAGCTTCCTGAAAAAAAGGAAGATGGAAACTTAATGGCTATCATTTAGTCACTTCATTTCTCACTTCTCACCATAGCTCTCAACTCTTAGCACAAAATATCTGGGTAAAGCTCACAAGTAGTGGTGGCTAGGGACTTACCAGGGAGACATTTTAAACATTGCTTGTATAATTTTGTAAAGTTGCTTGAATAAAAAAGTTGTGTTACCACCACGCATTTCACAGGCAAGTTTTGAACTCAGGATCCTATGCACTAAAGTCCAAACAACATACCACTATGCTAAATCAGCAGCTCCTTGAAAAATGGGAAGACTGAAACTTATTGGCTATCATTTAGTGAATTCATTTCTCTTCTCACCACAGCTGTCAACCTCTTAGCACAAAAAAACTCTACAAACAAAGCCAATAATGGTGAAATACAAATTTAGTTCTCACTATAGCTCTCAACTCTTAGCACACAAAACCTGGGGAATACAAACTCAGTTGTCAGTCCAGTATCACCTTAGTAAGTGATGTCATGGCTTGAATAAAACCTGCTAGTAGACTGGGTGTTTTCTACCTCAACTTGTCTCAACAATGACATACTACAAATACAGCTGCAGCCTGTCCACCTATCTGTCCTAAAAGAGAAGAAATTGCATTCTGCTTGAAACAATTTTCTCAGCTACAATGAAATAAATGAGTCTGTAGAAAATCATAACAATGTAGTAATCATTTTTGAAAAGACAACCAAAAGGATTCACGAAGCCTCCTTGTAAGAGTTATAACTCTTACACGGAGGCTGTAGTTAAACGGAGTGATGTCAGCATGCTTTGCATATTCATGAGAGCATGCTGAATCACACCTAAGTCTAACACGGTCCATGTAAGACAGTAGGGGGCGTGTCTGTAGCCCGAGCCCTGCAAGCGGACACTCCCCCAGAAGTGTAAAAGTGCCCAAAGTAAACACCCACAACAGAGTCCACGGAAATGTGAATAAACACAACACAAGACATGCCCCCACAGACTATGAACATAAAATATATAAATGAACATGTTATATATGTTTTTTAAATTGTAAAGATGTTTAACCGTGAGTGCGCTCGTTTGCGCGGGCGTGCCCATAGCGCAGCTACAGTTAGCAGTCAGTGGGAAAGCATATAAGAACTAAATATGCAAAATAAGCCAGGAAGCAATAGCGTAGTGGTAGAGATGTTGGCTGAAGAGCAGCCATTCATGGTTCGAGCCCCCACAGCACCAATTTTTTTTTTTCAAAATAAGCAGGAAACAAGTCCCTGACAAATATGTACACATAAAACAACAATTTATGTAAAATGTAATGAAATAGCCTATTTATATTGAAGACATGTGAGGTAACAAAAGAATAAAAAATGCCAGATGTGCTCATAGCTGAGCTACAGTTTAACAGAGTGAGTGCATCTGCCCGTAGATGAGCAGTGGTTTAACTGGTGCAAAATGAGTGCCCATAGCTGAGCAGTGGTCTAACACGCTAAATCTATGTGCCCCTAACTGAGCTGAGTGTAATATGCGTGCCGATAGCCAAATGAGGCTTAAACCAGCATATCCCATTTGCACGGAGCTGCGCACTGCGCAAACAAGCTAACCGACGGGCAACGTTGAGCAAGCCATATCAAAACTGCCTTTACACAGACACACCCCTCAGCATGTCTAGACAGTCATGAAAAATAAAAAGCAGTGGCCAGGTTCGAACCCAGGATACTATACACCATAGTCAAGGTACCAAACCACTAAGCCATGACAGCAGTACCTAGAAATGCAATAATAGCTAATATATAGGAATGAATACAAACTGGAGCATGACAATGCAGGTTTACTGAAGTTGATACAATTCCAAAATGGCCAATCACAGATATGTGCGGAAAAACGGACTATATAAGCCCCATAGGCGGGAATACACAGCATAAACGATTGTAGAACTGACCTGCAGGCAGAATGACAGGAGTAGGAGAGGGTAGTTGCTTTCGAGCACAGAGGTGGGGTGTTGAGGAGTCCAGGTACATGGTCTGGCTCCTAGTCCATAATCATGAGGCCCAACTCATGCAGGGCCAGGTCCTCTGGGAGCATACAGGGCCGAGGCGTGGGACCGGTTGGCTCATGATCTCACCAGTGCCACAGGGATTCCAAGGACTGGTGAGCAGGTCCATCACCACCATGCAGACCTGAAGAGATGCAAGCAGGACCAACTGAACCTTTGGATCCAGGAGGCCCGCAAACACCCAACGCCCCACTACTGAGTAAGTAACATTTAATTATGTATGTAAGAAATTAAACTAGCTGATATTATGGAGATGTGTATTCCAATATTACTTCATTTATATTACAGCTGCAGGTGTCCATTCTGCGAACCGCAGAGCCTATGGCGATAGGCTGGTGCGGTTGCACCACCAGGCAGGTCAGTAATCCACTACCAGTAACTGTAAAGAAATATAAAAGTATGACAGTCAGCAAAAGAGTGCAGTGTAGTCAGTAAGGAATAAAATCTGCAAGTAACAGTGTGAAAGTGTATGCAAGTATTGCTTGATTACAAAAGTGTGTTTCAGCCTGTAAGTTAAACCAAAAATGAAACTGTCTGACATATATTCTGAAATAAAATGCCCTACCTGTAAGAAAATAGTACACAACCTGCAGCAGGCTGAAAAGTATAGCTGCAGAAGATGATGAAATCACGTGTGAAATATATCCCTGTGGAAATACTGAAACATGACAGAAGTGAGACTGCTGGAAAGGATTGTAATAACTACAGGTAAAACATGTCAATAAAGCCTAGAAGTAAGTACCATCCTGAATAGTAAAATGAAAGCAAGTGAGAGAGTGTGAGAAAGGGTCATGAATCCAGCAATACAGTAGTAATAACCCCTGAATAAAGTATACTGCAGTCAAGACAGAATGAAATGCATGTGAGATTCAAAACCAAACAGCGAAATCTGTTCAAAGTGTTGCTGCATCTGGAATGTGTATCCCAAAATCTGGATATGTTGCTCTCAGTCTGCAATATGCAGATAGGATGATTGTCTGATATACCAAACATCCACACTTGTCTACAGCTATATAAAGCAAATGTAGCAGGATGATGTAGCTGAACAAAGCTAGATATGAATGTGTATGAAGAACCATAAAATGTATATTGATGTTGCAGTAACAGTCCTATCACCAAGTTGAAATAGTTATCATATAGGAAACTGTAGTTAGAACAGTAGTGTGTATATAACTGTAGCTATTAGAAATGTACAGCATATGTATTGTTATTCGAAGGTGTTAATATTACTTTCTTTACCCCACCCTATAACCACATATAACCCATTCCACGTGAAAATGGTATGTGCAATCACAATTAACACCCCTGGACGTTTGTCCTGTTGGGTCATATATATTTGCATGTCCGTTGATGCTTCTGCCCTGTTCATGCATCCACACCTGATGGCCTGTTGCCATCAATTAACCCTGCATGTTGTTGGACTGTGTATTTCTGTTCAAATTATGCATGTGTTATGCACGCTGTTCAATGGTGTGAATATCTGGGTGTTTGGCTAATGGGAATACTAATGCATGCTGTTACAAATAATTGTGAATGGTATTATATGTCACTAACCCAAACTGTCATGACATAATGCAAAGCATAGGACGACAGGGAAGGCGGGTTCCAGCGGACCCACCTCTCCCACGTCAGCTGGCGAGTGCACCTGGCACTCAGTGCCGAGTCGGACCCTCCTCCGGTGGCCCTCGCCACCTGCGGGTGGAAGCACTGCAGGATGGGGCTCCCCCCGGGGGGGGAAAAAAAAACCCCCCCCCCCGGGGGTTTTGGGGGGGGAAGGGGGGGCCCCCCCTTTTGGGGGGGGAAAAACCCCCGGCCCCCAAAACCCCCCCGGGCCCCCCGGGGGTTTTTTAAAAAGGGGGGCCCCCCGGGGGGAAAAAAACCCCCCCCCCCAAAATTTTTTTTTTTTTTAACCCCCGGGGTTTAAACCCCCCAAAATTTTTCCCCCCCCCTTTCCCCCCCCCCTTCCTTCCCCCCCCTAAAAAAAAATTTTCCCCAAAAAAAACGGGCCCCCGGCCCCTTCCCCCAAAAAAAAAAAAAGGGGCCCTTTTTTGGGCCCCTTTTAAGGGGGGGTTTTTTTTTTGTTTTTAAAAAAGGGGTTTTGGGGGGTTTTTTCCCTTCCCCCCCTTCAATCCCAACCTTTTTTCCCCTTTTCCCCCCTTTTTTTTTTTAATTTTTTTTTTTTTTTTCCGGGGGAAAAGGGGGGCCCCCCTTTTTTTTTCGGGGGGGTTTTTTACCCAAACCGTGGAAAGGGGGTTCCCCCCCCCCAAAAAATTTTTTGGGGAAAAGGGGGGGCCCCCGGGGGTTTTTTTTTTTTTTTTTTGGGGTTTTTCAAAAACCCCACCAAAGGGGAAAATTTTTTAAAAAATTTTTTTTTTTTTTTTTTAAAGGAAAAAAAATTTTAAAGGGAAAAAAACCTTCCATTTTTAAAAAATTTTTTTTTTTAAAGGGGTTTAAAGCCCCTTTTTAAAATTTTTTTGGGCCAAACCCCCCCTTTTTCCCGGTAAAAATTTTTTCCCAAACCCCCCGGAAAAAAAAATTTTGGGGGGGGGGAAAGGGGGGGCCCCCCCAAAAAAAAAATATTTTTTTAAAAATTAAAAATTTTTTTGGGGTTTTTTAAAGGGGGGCCCGGGTTGGGGGGGTTTTTAAAATTCCGGGGGGGGGCCCCCAAAAAATTTTTTAAAAATTTAAAAAAAAAAAAAAGGGGGGGGGTTTTTAAAAGGGGGGGGGTTTTTTTTTAAAAGGGGGGGGTTTTTTTTTGGGGGGCCCCCCCCCCCTTTTTAAAAGTTAAACCCCCAAAAAAAAGGGCCCTTTTTTAAATTTTGGGTTTTAAAGTTTTTTGGGGGGAAAAAAAAAAATTTTTTTTCTAAAAGGGAAAAAAAAAAACCCCCAAAAAAAAAAACAAAAAAAAATTTTTTTCCCGGGGGGGGGCCCCCCAAAAAAAAAAGGCCCCCCCGGGGGGAAACCCCCCATTTAAATTTTAAAAAAAACCCCCCTTAAGGAAAGGGAAAAAAGGTTGGGGGGCCCCCCCCCCAAAAAAGGGAAATTAAAAGGGGGGTTTAAACCCCAAAAAAACCCCCAAAAAAAAAAGAATGAATGTAAAGGGAATATAGATGTGTAGTACACAAAGCATGCCATTTAGAATTACCTTCAAAACTAGTGGATTTCCATAATAGTAGTGTGTGAACAGAAACAGCCATGCTAGTTGGTAGCTAGTAGGTAATAATGTCACTATAGCACCTTGCAAGCCACACACATACTCACAGCAGGATAATCACTGCCCATACCCCACAAACTCTTACAGGAACACATCTGGACCAAGTAATAAAATATGTGGAGCAAAGACCCAAAACCAGGGACACATTACAAATAATGTTACAACAAATGCAGACAGTTCAGAGAGTAACAGGGTCTGCATTTTGTGGGATGTTTGGAAGGGTATGAAGTCTGAAACTTGAATGTTTGTCACCATATTCTGACTTGAGCCCAGAGTGATTTGTCAGAAAAAGGTGTGCATGAGATATTGACCAAAATATGAGACAGAAATGTGGACAACCTGCAAATATCTTTTTAACAAGGTCTGGCACCACCATATTTAGTGGATTAAGAGCCTAGGCGCAACGTGGAGTAACACAGGGATACCCCAAGACTCCATGTAGAAATGTACAGTAGTAGGCAGAAAGGTGTAACAACACATTGCAATGGTAACTATGGAATCTGAAAGTATTCACCACTTGCATAGCAGAATAAATTATAGTAATACATATGCTCATGCTAACCCACAGTCACAACTGCAGCGCAGACGAATTTTAATGGGTGTACTTACTGATATAACACCCATTCCATGGGAGCGGATAACAAGATGAACCTGAGTGCAGGGCTGCTCAGCAGCATACTCAAATACCCTAATAGATGTCAAGGCCCACACCATGGCCAGACCACACTGCATGCTGTAACACCCTAGCAGATATAGCAAGCATTCCAAGGTGTGAATGTACATGGAAAATAGGCAAGCTACAGCACCCTACAGTCAGGACACCTAGCAGGCATACAAGTAGTGACTGTAAAGGGCAAATATTGAAGCCTTAGCAACAAAGTGCAAGAAAAAGTGAAAGGAAAGCCCCACACACATTAACAGTAGTAGTAGTTGTAGGTGTCAGTGTACATACACAGTTAGTACAGGAAACTGGAGAAATGAATGGAGGAATGTTAATCTACAACACACCTGGAAATATGAGAGAGATACCCACCTTTACACTCACAGAACATAGTCCACAGCATAACAGCATGGTCCCTGCCCTTAAAATCTGAAAGGGCTAAAACCTATCTCACATACCTTTTATAGCACTGTTCTGAAATCACAGTGAGAACTGCAATCAGTACACAACTGGCTGCATGCAATTAGCAAATGCTGGCTAACAATTGGTGCAGAGGCCATCACATGGGCATATGCAGATACCTACAAAGTATGCTGTACTCCCAGTCCCACATGCAATACTTTCATTGCACCCTGAGAAGGACGTGAGAGACAGACAGACAGAAGAGAGAGAAAACAAAACAGAGACAGAGAAAATTGCAATTAAGCAGACACAAACAAATTGTTCAGCAACAGCCACCTGAAAGCTGACAACTGGGAAGTGGAGCAGCAGGACAGAGAACCAGACAAACACAAGCAGCTGTGACAAACACAGGTAATGTAAAGTAATACTCTAAAGGTCTACATACTGTGAACCCTCCATATGTGTCATTGGTCTGTATCCATATGTATATGAAGATGTGTAAAGGGCGGGGGACATACAGCAACTATCAGTGAAGGCTGTACATACATTTGTATGTGAGAGCATCTATGTGCACATATCAATTTTGGGTTGATTGTAGGTTGTAGTCCCAATGTACAAAGTAGGTTTCACAGTTATGTATGTTTAGCAGTATGTTAGTGTGTTTACAGTATGGTAGACAAACATGTTGATATACCTGTCTATCATATGGATATTGTATGTCAACATTTTGTATATATATGTATATCTATATATATATATATATATATATATATATATATATATATATATATATATATATCAAAAACATAGAGAGAGATGTAGGAATACATAGACAGATGTAGATAGAATATTGTACAAACATATATATGTAATGCACACATACAGATATAGATATATGTAGATACATATACATAGACAGACTGATCTGACTATCAAATTGACTGTATATGACGACCTTCAACACACCCTGTCCCACCCCCTCTGTCACTCTCACCCCCTCTGTGCCCCCCCTCCACATCTATAGCAATATATGTACATCAATATATATATGTGTATATGTATACAGACAAATATATATATACTTATAGATATATTTATATAAAAAAAAGATATTTTATATACATATATATATATATATATAAAAAAGAGAGAGAGATGTATATAAATTCTGAGTGAGGCACATGTGTACAGATGTATTGCAACGGGGCCTGGTGACAAAGGCATGGAGTGAACACCAGTGTAAAAACCGAGTACCATACCACATTTCAAATCCCCTTACACCAGTAACCACCAGATATGTGATTGGCTGCCCACCACTGCATGTGTCAGGGGTGAACAGGGTCATAAATGTGAAATAGTGGCCCCAATGATATTCACAGTGGCACACTATCCCTGGAATACCTGCACATGGTATGTGTCAGCGGACATGGTGTGTCAGCTATGGACATGTAGGTCAGTGTACCCCTCCACACCACATAATGGATGCCATGGTATGGACCTCACATGACAGCTACAGATATGGAGAAGGAACAATGACATGTACAACACTGTGACAATGCACTCAAACACATTACCAATGCACAGTGGCTGACAACACCAGAGAGTACACATATACTACCCACATAGTCCTTACCACTCCCCGATTTTCATATGTAAGTCACACCCATGACAGATGTCCAACAACCATAGTAACACCTCACACCATCCACAACCTAAATGACTGCTGTGTGTCATCCGTGCCACTGCAATAGAGTGCACATGTGGAGGTAAAAGTTTACCCATAGATATGACATACCGAGCAAAAAAGCACACAGTGTTAAGAAGGAAGACTGCCCAAGAGTACATGTCACACATACCCCCCGCTGAAAGTTAGTCAGATAGGTAATATGCCATATGAGTCACCCTGTGTAACTGTGTGACAGCAGCAGGTACCATCACACCACATGTGTCACAATGGTCAGGGTAGCAGAACAGTATGCTGCTGTAGTCCCAGGGGCAATAGCATATTGTTTTAGTATTGTAATGTAATGTATTTGTTGTATTGTATTGGTATGTTGAGGTGCCTCCTTTGGGGTGGAACCACTGCTTCTGGCCGTGTACAGGTACATATCCTGTAGTCAGGCTAGTGTTACATAGCACTTCTATATGTGTGTTTAGCTCCTGTCAGAGTTTATGTAGCATGCAACTGGGGATACCATCAGGTCCCATTCATGTTGTGTATTCTGCTGTTGAGGGTGGCTCTCACCTGGACATCTGTGATGACAGGGGGGTTACAGTCAGCTGGGATAACTATGTCTTATTTTGGGGGGGGGGGTGACACCTGCACTGAACCTGTCTGCCACAATGTTGTCAATATCTGTGGTGTCAGTGAAATATTTGTTGTTGTGTACTAACTATGGGCATAGAGGATGGATCCTGACCAGGTTGCTAACATAACTGAAGAAGGCCTTCTGGTTATCTGTAGTGTCCCTCTTGATTTCCCTCTCAAAGTTTCCCATGGATGTTTGTATGATGGAAAATAGATCCTTACTAGTGCTGCTCAGACATGCCCCCCCTTTATGGAATTATGCTCTGTCTTGCAGTAGCTTCCATCTTCTGTAATACAATCTGTCTATGGCTGGGGTCCACCAGACAGGATGCTGTCCCTTTGTGGAGAGTGTCTTGGTCATATATGGGATTGCATGATCCATGCATTCTCGGAGATGTCTGTAGAAAGCAATTTTTGTAGGGGGCAGCATTGTGGGTTGTATCTGCCACTGGCCCAGTGGGCTGAAAGGAAATTACCAAATTGTTTTACTGTTTTTCAAAGGGGTTTTTTAAAAGTTTGGCATCCTTTTTATTTTAAAAGGGACTTTCCCTCACCATCCCCCCCTAGAAAAACCACATTGCCATTTGGGTTAAATTCACAGAGACATCAAGAAGCAAGGATTGGTATTGATTAGGGGGGGTTTTTCCCCTTTGTTTTAAGGGCCCACATGTTTAAAGAAATGTATTGTGTTGTTCTCCTAGTTGAAAGGGGACACCCCAACAACCCCCTCACCCAAAACCCCAAAACCCAGAAAAACCCCCACTAACTTAAAAGACCCCAATAGCAGGGTTTTGGGTTTTTGGGGATTTTCCTCTTTTAAGACTGACACATTGGTTTTAAAAAGGGGAATGTGCACCCTTTAGTCTGCATTTTTGAAAAGGGTTTTTAAAATCCCCCCCTCGTCAGAAAAAACCCAAATTTTCAAACCCCTACTGAATTTTCAGCAGTGCTTTATGTAACATTTGGGAATTCCCCTTTTTGCTGTATTAGGGGGTCTGCTCAAGTGAAAAGGAAAATTCTTTAGTTTTTCTCCTGTTCCCAAAAGGGGTTTTTCCTCCCCGAATTAAAAAAAACCAGCCATTTGGGGATTCAAACCCCATCAAACATGATGCACTTAGCAGGCAACCGGGGCATTGAAACGGGGAGGTTTCCCTTCCCCAATTTAAGATGTGCACACGGGAAAAGGGGAATTCACCTTACTTTCCCACCAAAAGGGCATTTTTAACCACAAATCCCCTCAAAAAAACCCCTTTCCCTTTTGCGGGTTTTTAAAACCCTTTTTACATTAATCCTTAGGGGCATGCTTTGCTTACAAGGGGGCCTTTTCTCC
Organism: Protopterus annectens; assembly: GCF_019279795.1. NCBI lineage: Eukaryota > Metazoa > Chordata > Ceratodontiformes > Protopteridae > Protopterus > Protopterus annectens. The sequence continues at coordinate 1,738,607,736 of NC_056732.1, read as the reverse complement.
CAACTTTGGGGCAACATGGTTTTGAAAGGGAAGGCATCCGGGGTTTTCCCGTTGCCAAAGGGTTTTCCCCCCAAGCTCCCCCAAAAACCCCAAAGACTTTTCAACAAACCTACCCTAGAACACTTGTCACATTAATATCTTGGGAGGTTTTTTCCCCTTCTTTAGGGTGCTGACATCATTTTTTAGAAAGGAATGTGCATCCTGTGGGGGGCGCCAAAAAATTGGGCAAGGCATTCCCTACAAACCCGGGGACCCACACCCAATTTTTAAACCATTTTTGTTGGAAGCGTTTGAAATCTTTATTGTCTTCCCTGTTTTCAAAATTGTGCACTTAAGTGTTTGAAGGGAGGACCCCTTATCTGTTTCCTGTGCAAACTTTCACTAAACTCGAAGGGGGTTTTCCGGAAAAACCCCAAAAAAACCGAAATAAATTTTTGGGCCCAAATTTGGGGGTATGGTTCCCTTCCCTGGATTTGTCTGACATATTTTTTAAAAGGGTTGGCATCCCTGTAGCTTCCTAGTTGAAGCATCCCCACATTTTAGGGTTAAATTCAACTACCCCCCCTTTAGGGGTTTGGCAGTGATTAGTAAAATCTGGGTTTTTCCCGGTTATATGTGCCTCGTGTTTGAGGGAATTTGCATCTTTGTCAAACCACACACCTAAATGTATCGAAGGTTGGTGTTTTTTATTTGGGGTGGAAGATTGGGTTTATGTTCCTCTTTTTTTCATGGGGAACAAAGCCGGGTTATTTGTTTCATTGAAGTTCATTCTGTTCAGATTGAACACAAAAACCCGGCTTGTAAATTGGTAGTGTTTCAAACATAGGGAATTTGCCATTTTCCCCTACCATTCTAATGTGGGGGGTTTTTTCCTTCCAAATTGTAAGTATTTCCAGACAAGCATGGCATGGTTCATAGGTTAACTACATCCCCTGGGATTTTCCCCCCCCTTTTTTTGTTTTTTTTTAAAAAAAATTTTTGTTTGCCTTTTTTGGGGGTTTATACTTGCCTCTGTTCAGGACCAAAGTGTACCCAACCTGACCCATATCTAAGTTTTTTTGAAGAATTGGGGTTGCCAAACCTGGCTGGGATTTTATTAAGGTAAAGCCTTGGGTTTAAATCTGCCCTAATGCCATTTTTTCAGTTGACAATTTCCCGGGGTTGGGATTACTGGTGACATTCCAAATTGGGTTTTTTTATTACCCAAGTGGAGAGGGGTTCCACTGAGTAGACTTTTTCTTTAATGGGCAGCTAGGCTCTGGGGCCCCCTTTACCTCTTGGGGGGTACTTTTTATTAGTTGGGGTGCGGGAAGGTCATCCCAAAGGCTTGCCTTTTTGGGCCTGATAATATAAAGACTGAGACCCCCGATCTGGGGAAATTTCAGATTAGGGGGCTTTTTTTTTTTCCCCCCTTTCCCGGGGTTGTCAAATAGGTTTCAACTTGGGTGGCCCCTTTGATTTTCTGGAAGGGATTAATAGTGGAATTTTTGGCTTTTTTTTTTTTGAAAAGGGGATGACTTACATTTTCTTTATTTGGGCCCAGGCTTGGCACCATTGTTGTTTCTTGAGGTTTTTGGGGATCTTGTGCAGGGGGAATTATTATTCCCAGGGCATCTAAAATTGGCAAAAACCCTTGGGGCCTTTCCCAAAATTAACCAAAGGCCCAGGTTTAACCCCGGCCTTGTAATGGTTTGGGTCACTGGCCCAGAACTAAAATTTTCTGTTTGACCATTTGAAATTGTGACAGGGGTTTAGTTTAACTTACTTTTTTAAAATGCCATGGTTTGACAAGGTTTTTCCATGGCTTTGGAACCTTTCACAATGGTTGGTGCGTTTAAAAGAAATCGCCATTTAAGACGGGTCTGTTCAAAAAAATTAATCCGGCGGGCCCCCAATTTTTTTTTTTGAGGCCAAATTATTTTATTTTTGCGCCAATATCACATGGGGTTTTCCGGACCGTTACACCATTTTTGGGGAAGGGCCCTTTTTTGGTTCCCCTTTTGGGTACCTTTTAAAAGGCAAAATTTGTGTAATGTTTTTTATTTTCGGAGTTCTTGGGGGGAACCTTCCCCATTGATCGTTTTTTTTGTTTGGGGGGCTCTTCCTGAGTCTGGATGCGGGGCAATCTGTTTGATTTTGTTTGGGGGGGGGGGAGGCCTAACCTGCACTGGGATTTTGGAAATTTGGGGGGTTGATTTTTGCTTTTGGAAATTCTGACCCCGGGTTTTAAAATTTTTTAAAAAAGGTTTGGTTTTTTATTTCCCGGGCAATTTTCTTCCCTTTTTTTTCCCGTGTTTTTAATCTTCAAGTCCCTTTTTTGGGTTTTGCTTACCCCTTTCTTTGAATTTGTTTATCTGGGGCCCCGGGGTTGTTTTGGAGGAGGGTTTTGGGGGTTTTTTGGGTTGTGTATTTCCGAAGGTGTTCATAGAATCGTTTATAAAGGATTCGGGGTTGGGCCTATTTTCCACTTTGAAGGATTTCCTTTTGAGGCTTTAAATTGTTTTAAAAGTTTTCACTGTGGTTTTCTGGGCAGGGGGGGGATGTGAATATCCAGTGAGATTAGTTTATGGTCTGATCTTACCAGTGAGGGATCCTGGTCTGGAGCATAGTGTCCCCATGTTGGTGATGATCAGGTTATGTTTTCCCCCCTTGTGGGAGTGGTAAAAATTGTTCCATAGCATTTAAGTTTATAAATTCTAGGAACCTTTGGTAGTGTTAGCTAGAGTAATGCTCCCCGTTATGTTTGGGTAGTTGAAATTGCAAAATAATGGTGTTTGGGGGACCCTTTATAATTTCCAGTATTCTCAGGAAGGCCAAGTGGGGTTCCTGTGTTTGGGAGGGGGGTTTTAGCAGGCTATAAACTGGAAGGTAGTTTTAAAAGTTAGTTGCACATGGATGTCTCTGTATATTGTGCCCCCCGGGGTTGGGTTTTTTTGAAATTTATATCCCCCCCTTTTGTGGTTGTCCAAATTTTGGGGCCAAAGATGGTAAAAACCTGGTAGTGCTGGGGTGCTCTGGGGGCCAACCAGGTTTCTGTTACTGCACAGATATCGATGTTCTATGCTAAAAATTTGGTGCATCTTGATTTGACTTCTGGTGTTGAGTAGCATTACTCTTAGTTTTTTTCCCCTTTTGATACCTATGGAGGTGGGTTTGTCTTTTGAGTCTTGCCTAAAAAGGCACTATGGGGGTAAGACCCTTTCCAAAACCCCGGGGGACAGGGGCAAGCTTAGCCCTTCTTGTCGAGCATGTCTTCAGGCTGACAGGCATTGGGTCCCTTTTTGACACCAACCCAAAAGTTGAAATTGATCATCTTGTCTTCAATTTTGGGATCATTCTTGGTGAGGGGAGATGCCCCAAGGTCAGGATCATGGGTCTCATGCTCAGAGTTTTTTCTCTTTTCATGTAGTCCCGGAGGGTCTCAGGTCATTCACACCAGCATGGACAATGACTGAGTCATATTTTACTTGCCTTGGGTGACCTGAGTAATGCTGTGCCTCTGTCTACCTGTGACATGACAGTGATACCCCGGATAAAGCTACCATCTCCCATCCACTCATCAAGATTCCTATTGAGGAAAATTTAAGTGACTCTATGGGGAGCCTGTACTGGGAGTTCACTCATGGGTGGGGTGGCTTCTGTGTTATGGATCATGCAGTACAGTTTGTCCTATGTGTCAGTGCTGGGGTTCAGGTTTTCTGTGCATAGCTCACTGCCATTCAGATTGTACAAGGTTTTTATTGATACCAGCAACACAGGCAACACATGGCATCTGTGCAAGCTCTTTGATACTCCTGGTGAGGTACTGTTGGGGACTTTACGGGTTTATGGAGGTGTCTGCTGAGGTACATCCCCCAGGGGGTTTTGTTGGCCATTGTTACCCTGATAAAGGATGACTGCCGAGCCCCAATGACCTCCCTTATCTAGATCTGACAACCTTCATGATTAGGTGGGTATATGGTATGTTTCTGTAAACACTACAGCACATGTTTGTCCAATGCAGGATATCTATTACCTTGTGTCCTCAGGTTTTCATTAATTTAAACATAATGGGTTAACACCTATGTGGTAATTGGTGGGCACTCACTGTATATCCATGGGGGGTTTACTATACATTTTCTGCAATTAGCTTGCTGACATGGCTATGACCAGTTGTCTGTTTTATGTGGCCCTTTTTTGGGATGCTTGTGTCAGCTGGTGGATCAAAATGGTGAGCAGTTTTTCCTCTGCAAACATGTTCCCCAGTCCTTTTCCCTGTTTGCCTGTACCTATGGGACATATATACCAGACGAGGGAAATCCCAGGACCAAGCCTTATGGGATGCCAGTTATATCTGGTTTGTAGTCTGACATGGCTGCAGCATGTCTGACCATGTCTGTTCTGTCCTTGGTCTGGTTTGCAACCCCTCTACTGACATAGGGGTTTATATTTAAGCTGGTGAGCTTATCTATATTGTATAGAAGCCTTTGCAAGGTCCAGCTACGCTGTGTGGACCACATTGCCCTCATCAATGACCTTAATGACTGTTTCAAATCAAACATGGTTAGAGGCAGGATCTGCACTTAAAAAAGCCACACTGGGTAGGGTCCGGTGTCAGTAGGTCCCCAATATCTTTATGTCTGTGGTACATGCTGATCCTTTCCATAGCTGTGCAGACCAAGCTTCTCAGGATTCTGGGGTAGTAGTTTTCAGTATCCATTCAGGCAACACCTTTGTTGAGAAGGGCCACTGTTGTTGTACACCACTCTTTGGGTACATATTCTGTGGTAAGGCTGACATTGAGCAGTATTGTGATTTGGCATTCCATTAATCTTGGGGTCCATTTTCACTCAGCCCAGGACACCATCTCATACCATTGCTGCTGTTTGTTTTGCTTTGTAGATGCTGGCTGTTACCTCAGCATCTGCAATGTCAGGGGGCCAGCAGTCTGCTGGGATAGATATTCTGCATTCTGGGGGGGGGGGGTTTGCACTGCACCTGTCAGGATGTATGTTGGCAATATGTGTGTGGGATATTTTGTGATTCAGGGCATATCTTTAATTCCCAACACGGTTCCTACCATCAGTTGTGAAAGCCTTGGGATTATCCTTAGTGTCCTGTACAATTTGTATCTTCATAGGTTCATAGGTTCATACTAGGCTATCCACCCTAGGGCATTTGTTAGCCTAGCCAGAGTGTGTGTGGCTTTGCCACCCCTTGCTATGTGAATATTATGGCCATTTATGATTTACTTTGCTGTGTCTCTGTCTAGACATGACACAGTGAAGACCCCAGTGTAACTCTACAATCATCCATCCACTTGGGAAAACCTGTTTAGTGGGACTTCCCAACATGGGGTGGGTTCTGGAGGGGTGGGGGGTCTGGATTATGTTCTGTCCCCCCGCACATCCTATTTCATTATTTGTTGAGGTTGCATTATCTCCCTCTTGGTTTGGTTTTTTTGGGGGGGCATGTATTACCCCGGTTGGGCTGGTTCTCAAAGGCTGCAAGTCTGTGAGGCATATGTCTATTATGGGGTGCTGGGCAGCATATGAATTATTTGAGACCCCTTTTCCTTTGGTTCCTTTGAGGTTTTCTAACTCTCAGGTTAGGAAAGGGACATCCCCTATAGGCAGTACAGTTTGGGGGTGAAAAGCAGTTGGGGCAAAGCCCCGGGCTGATGTGAACCTTTCCTGATAGGTGTAAAAATGCATTTTAGCCAATTGGGAATGTGGGGTTCAATAACAGTTATGTCCCTTTTCCCTAGGGCCCGATTTCTCCTTCCATCTAAAGGTTTTTCCCCCTATGTTAATTTTTGGGGACCTTTTTGGTATTTGGGGGGACTTCAACTTAGTGCTTCAACAGCTGGGTGGGGCCTGTGTTGATGGGTCACATTTCAACTGAAGCAGTTTGTTCCTTTTGGTGGACTCCCTGCCTTGTCATTGTCATTCCTGGAGTTGGGTGTCTTGCTGTTGGATATACCCTCCTTTTATGTTTTGTTCCCGTTTTGGGGGGATGAAAATGATTGTGGTTAACCTGGTAGTCTGGGGTTTCTTTAGGAGGTTGAAGGTTTCTTTCCCCACAAATTGTTTCCTTGGGGAGGGGGGCTCTGGGGTTTTAAAATTGGGTTGGTCGATTACCCCTTTGTTTTTTATTATGTTTTTAGGGTTGGGTTATCTTTTAGTTGCCTACAAAAGGCTCTTGGAGGTGGAAAAACCCTTTCCAAATCCAGGCCCAGGGTCAGGTGCAAGCCCTCCCGCAGTCTGGTTGTAAGCTGAATCCCCAAGCAACGCATTGGCCCCCTTAATGACACCAGTTGATTTTTTATCTTCCTGTTTTACTTTGGTTTTCTTTGGAAAGGGTGGATTGAAAGGTGATTCTATGGCCCGGCTACAAAAAAGAACTCATCTTGCTCTTTTCATGTGCTGGGGGGTACACTCAGGGATTACCCCTCTTGTGATATATTTTCTTGCTTTGGAGGACCCCATACTTTGTTATTTGGGGATTGTCAGCCCACGGCAGCTTATGTTTTCCCCTTGTTCAGTCTGGTGTCGGGAACAGTTGGGCTGACTTGGAGCATTTCAAATGTATCAGGCATTTTTTTGGGCCCTTCTGTTTGGACACCCGTTTTTTACTATTTTGTTTTTCTTGTTTGGAGGTTTTTTGATTGGGTGTCTGTTTAGGGTCTGTTGGGGGTGTGTTTGTAATTTTCCTCGGGGAAGTTTTTCTGTGTTTTGTGTTTGGTTTCAGTTTATATCCATGGGGTGTGTTTTGGTGTGTGTGGTTACCTTTCCTCCGCTATTTTGGGGACATTGAGGGAGCTCAGCCTCCAGTTTTATAGATGGTTGATCTCACATATATTTGTATTTCTTGGGTGGGGTTGGGGGGGTTTTTGTGTCTTGGGGCATGTAAAATTGTCAATTCACAGATTCAACTTGTTGGGTTGGGCCCTTGTGGATTTTATTTGGACATTTTTAGCCCTCATGTCATGTTTCTTCATTTTTTATTTTGTTATCAGAGTACTTCCCATTCTCTTGCATGGGTTTGGTTATGGCTTGCCACCAGCCCAATGCCCCCTGTATGGCATTGTGTCTTGTTTTAAATTTTGGATTGCTTCCAAACATTCCTGGCAGTGTTTGGAAGGCTTATTACATGTTCTGATTGGCCCCTATTTTGACCCGCAAGGACCAATGGTTTCCACACAGTTTGGGGGAGGCAAAAGCTTTACACTGTTTTCCATTGGTTTTTTTTCCCGGGTGTGGTCGGGTTTGTATACCAGTGTGATTACTCTATGGTCTGGTTTTCCATGGCAATACACTTTTCATTTTCCAAGTAATGTTGCTGAACACACCATTCTTATTTGTGGGATGGTCGTTGTTTGGGCCTTTTGGTTTATGGATTCTATAACTTTTGTCCTAATGTTTGGGCAGTTAATGCCCCACTATTTTGGGTATTTTCAGCACCCAATATAAGGGTTTTGGGGATTATAATTCATGATTCCAGCATAGGCCGGTGCAGTTCCTGGTGTTGTGAATATCTTACAGGCTTAAACTGGGGGGAGTTTTAGCCACTTTTCTTGCCATGGTGTCCTGTTTCTTGTTGTGGTACCCTGGGGGTGGATTATCCTTACAAATTCTTGCTAGTACCCTCCTTTTTTACTTTTCCGTTTTGGGTGTCGCCCTTGATGTAACCTGGAGTGTTTGGGGGCTTTTGAGCCCTTGACCATTTTCTGTTACAGCCAGTTCAAAATTCTATACTGGGTGGTTTAGACTGCATGCTTTGCTGTTTCGCTTATCCCTTATCTTATTTTTCCCTTCTGATACCTTTAGTAAATTTGTGTTTTCCTTCCTTTCAGGGACCTGTGGGAACAACAGCCCTTTGCCAATCCGGCCTGCACGTAGGGCACCACCTACAGGTACATCTTCAGCTCACATGTCATCCCAACGGCACACTTATCCCTTTACCTGCGTACCAGAATTTTGCACTTTACACTCATTTCTATTTCTATGCTTTAGGGGGGGCACACCTCTTCATATAGTACATTGTTCATTACTTAACCATGGCATTCTCCTCTGGGGTGCACTCCTCTGTCTCTTTACACTCCCTGTCATGTTTGTGACAGGTCAGTATTACATCCATGTTATTATTTAGTATCAGATACTTCCCAGGGCCTACTGGCCAGTGTTGTGCTTGCATTGCCTTTTGCCAACCAGGGAACTGGGCACGCCCCTTTGCCCAGGGGGGGCTGGTTTTCCTCCTCCGATATTCCTTGATGGCCTTGGCAATTTGGGGGGGGGGTTTTTGGCCCCGCCCCTGCTGGCCTGCTGCACTTTTTCGCAAGTCATATTTGAGAAGCCTACCATGCAATTTTGGGGACATGTAGTTGGGTGTCTGGGCTCCACCAATTTCCAGCACCGGAAGTGATTTAAACCCAAAAAAAACGCCATTCTTAGGTTTTGCCCCTTTTTTTCCGTTGGGTGTTCCTTCGAGGGTGCATAGCCACCTCCAGTCAAACCTGATCCCCATAGGGGTTTCCGGGGATTTTCAAAGCTGGTACAGGCCAAATGAATGTGGGAAAATTTTACTAGGACAGCCAAAAAATTTTCATAAAGCCGGGATTTGGGGGAAAATTGGGTTATTTTCTCCCGCTCAATGGTTTTTGATTATGTTATTATTGCACCCATACCCCGGGATTGCATTTGCTAAGAACATATTTAATACCTAATTGGGGGAAATATCTGACACTGACATTCTCTGGGAAGGAATTCAGTAGGAGGCTGATGCCAATCCCCCCAATACCCGTTGGTTCTGGAAGGTCCTTTTTAAATTTTTGGCCCCACATACCTTTTTCCACTGGGGGGGTTCCCTTTTGGGTTTTTTATGGGTACAGCCCCCTTTTTTTCAGGAGGTTTGCCCCTTATGCTCTACTATCCCACCAAACCCTTATACCCGGGCCTGTAACTCTTCTTCTCTCCCACGTTTTTCTGGCCCTCTGCTTGTCCCATCAATTCCCATTCCTTTGCATATACCCCAAAATTTTGCTCAGTTAGCTTTTTTTTTCACCCTTTGGGGGGGGGGGGGGGGGGGGGGGGGGGGGGTGGGGGGGGGGGGGGGGGGGGGGGGGGGGGGGGGGGGGGGGGGGGGGGGGGGGGGGGGGGGGGCTGGGGGGGGGGGGGGGGGGGGGGGGGGGGGGGGGGGGGGGGGGGGGGGGGTGGTGGGTGGGGGGGGGGGGGGGGGGGGCGGGGGGGGGGGGGGGGGGGGGGGGGGGGGCCCCCCCCCCCCCCCCCCACCCCACCACCCCCCCCCTCCCCCCCCCCCCCCCCCCCCCCCCCCCCCCCCCCCCCCCCCCCCCCCCCCCCCCCCCCCCCCCCCCCACCCCCCCCCCCCCCCCCCCCGCCCCCCCCCCCCCCCCCCCCCCCCCCCCCCCCCCCCCCCCCCCCCCCCCCCCCCCCCACCCCCCCCCCCCTCCCCCCCCCCCCCCCCCCCCCCCCCCCCCCCCCCCCCCCCCCCTCCCCCCCCCCCCCCCCCCCAAGCCCCCGAAATTGAAAATTTTTCCCGCAGCTCCCAAAAAAAAAAAAATTCCCGGAACTTTTTGGCTTTTTTTGGTAGGCCCCCCCCGCCCCCCCCGGGGGCCCCCCTTTTTATTTTTCCCCCCCGCATTTTTTTTTTTTTTTTTAAAAAAAAAGAACCCCCCCTTTCCCCAAAAAACGCCCCCCCGGGGGGGGGGGAAAGTGGTTTTTTGAAAACTAAACGCAATTACGGGCTGTTCTGGGCTTCCTGGATCGCTAATCATCCTCATTTGCATGCTATTCGGCTGCAAGTGAGGTGATTAGCTTATCCACGCCCACTCCGTGTAAGAGACATTTTAGCTTGTCTCTTACACAGACTTTGGGCTGTTCCTGGATCGCGAAGGCTGCATGGAGTCTTACACTACTCTTAGACTCCGTGCAAGCCTTCGTGAATCCTGCCCAACATTTTTTGAAGTTCCTGAGATTTTCACAAAGCTGATGATCAGAGCCAATGAATGAAAATGAATGGGTAGAAATGATACTGAAGCACTAGTTTCTCTGTAACATTTTTTTTTAATTTATTTTGTTTCATAAATGCTCAGCATTTTGAAAAGGTATGGGTTCATTCTCCATGCTGGCATATAGATATTTAATGTATTTACTGTAAAATATGTAATGCTCAAATTAAGACTACACAATTATCTGTGTGGGCATATGCATTGTGTTACATTTAAATAATGACACCATAATATTAAATAAACCTAAAACTGGAAACTTCATCTGGAGCTACATGTACCAATTCTCTGCAAGAGGGCGATATTTTTTTTCCCAGTTAAAAGCAGTTCTGATGCCAATAACACAAAGTACAGGTTTTAGTTGTATAGCTTGGAAGATGCCTTTTCATTCTTGCAGCACATTAGATCCTCTTATTACATTCTTACTGCATGCTGCCACATTAAATAATTAGTTTAATTATTAAATATGCATCCTACAGGACTTATTTCATAGGAGATGTTGACAATTTAAATTGACTTGCATACTGGAAATAAATCCCCACACACACACAGCAATTTAATTACCTTACTTCAAGAAGCCAGCCAGTCGTTCCCCTGCCCACATAAATACGTTCTTCATTCTTCCTGCTCACAGACCAGACATAATTCATAATGCTGAGCTGTCCCTTGTTCCTGCTTGTGCTTGCATAAGCATATTCTGTTCCCGGCTTTCTCGCTCGCATATAAACCATAATGCTCAAAGCTAAGCTGTTCCTGTCCCCGCTTGCATTTGCGGCCAGCCAGAAATGAATCCTGCAGCTCAATTCCGACTGGCTGGTAGCCCTGGCGTCGCTGACGTCATCGCGCATGTGATGACATCATCGCGGAAAGTGTGAAAATTTGAAAAACTAAAGGAAAAATCGGAAATGAAGGGGTGCCACTCGGGAATCGTGACACCCCTTCATTTGGACCCAAAACTCAGTAAAAACCGAGAAATTCGGTATGGTTGGGAGGTATGTACCTCTCTGTCTCACTTCTACAATATGCATTCATGATAGCTTCTTTCAACTAGGTTGCCAGGGTGCATTTATGTGTACTTTTGCAAACTGTGCTCACGCAATCATATCACAAGCCCTACCTTTGCAAACAAGTCTCATAACAGCATACGTTACCTGCAACACTATGATGATGTCATCCTCTATAAAACGCACTGTGAGAGTGTCTAAACCAGACTTCTGCAGTGGTGTGAGCATTAAGTATTGTTTTGCTGATCTTGTGTTATTAGATAGGTAGGGGTTCTAATCTCAGAGCAGTCAGCCTCTGTGTGTGTTGTCAGAAGACCATGAGTCCAGGTCCTGCCACCTGCACTGAAGTAGCATTCAAAGGATACTATTACACTGCTACATGACTCATCATCCTCTTCTCAGCATACACTGATGATATCACCGTCTATAAAGTGCACTTGAACGGTGTTCAAACCAGATTTTGCCAGTGGTGTGAGAATTAAGTAATGTGTTATCTAGTTTGTGTATTGATATAGGTAGGGGTTCTAATCTCACAGCAGTCAACCTTTGCATGTGCCTATGTCTGAGAGTGTGTGTGTGTAGACTAAAAGAGCATAAGTACAGGTTCTGCTGCCTACCCTCAAGAAATATTCAGAGGATATTTTTACACTGCTACATGACTCCAGAACAATGTCATACACCCTCCCAACATCCTCTTCTCAGCATAGACTAATGACATCATTCTCTATGAAGTGCACTGTGAGAACGTTAAAATCAGACATCCACAGTGCTGCGAGCATTAAGTACTGTGTTTTCTAGCTTATGTAATTAGATAGGTAGTGGTTCTAATCTCACAGCAGTAAACTTGTGTGTATTCATTTGACTATCAGTCTGAAGGCAATTTTACAGCAAGAGGTGAGTTCACAACAGTATCACACACTCCTCCCAGCATCATCTTCTCAGCAGACACTGCTGATCTTATCCTCTATAAAATGTACTCTGACTGTGCTAACAACAGACTTGTGCCCTTGATCTTGTGTAATTAGATATGGAGGAGTTATAATCTAACAGCAGTCGTGTGTGTGTGTGTTTGTGTTTGTGTGTGTGTGTGTGTGTGTGTGTGTGTGTGTGTGTGTGTGTGTGTGTGTGTGTGTGTGTTTATTCAACTATCAGGCTAGTCAACATGGGTGTGCGTGTTCATTCTTGAGATAATTTTACAATGGGATATGAGGCCACATCTGTGTCAGACATTCTTCCTAAACATCATCTTCTCAGCATACACTGATGGTGTCATCCTCTATAAAGTGCATTCTGACACTATTGAAGTCAGACATCTGTGGTGGTGTTAGTCTTATGTTGTATGGAATTCAGCTTGTATACCTATGCAGGTGTGGTGTTCAAATCTGACACCAGTCAACTGGTGTGTGTGTGTGTGTGTGTGTGTGTGTGTGTGTGTGTGTGTGTGTGTGTGTGGTTGGTGGAATATTAAAGTCATTGAATAATGTTTTTAATCGGTTTTCATTTGATCACCCCTCTGGAGAAGCTTTTACATAGCCCCATAAATCCAACATCCCCTGTTCCACTCTGTCTTCACAACATCCTTTGTCCAGAACTCTGTGGATGTCATCTTTTCAAAGATGCATACACGCATTGTGAAGCAGAGCCCTTCCTTTACTCTCTGCAAGCCATCTCCAGACCACTGGATGTGTGATTGTTAATTCTGTCATGGGGTGGTACATGTCGCATATAGACAGAGACAGTCTGTAATAAAATGAAACACAGACACACATATTCACATGTCCCCACTGTCTTTCATCACATATATATAGTGATTTGGGTTTAAATGGTATAATAATGGCTATGATTTTATGTGCTGTTGGCCATTCACCTAGTAATGTCCTATAATGCTATGGACATTGTACATCAATGCTGTTGTCATCTACGTGTCCTATGTTGATGTGTGAATGTGCTGTAGCCCTACAACAGTGCATTTCAATATGTGATTTTGACTACTGTATTGATGGCCACTGCTGCCATTTGGTTACATATTCCTTCCATAACAGTTGTAGTAATATGCCTCTTGAGGATTCCTGACATAGGATGATGGTATGTACATCACTGCCTTACTAAGGCATGTGTTCTTGTAGTGGAGTATATCAACATTCTACACAGTCTTCATTCAACCATCACAGTGACAGCTGCAGTATGGCATAGGTATGCATGTGTATACCTAGCATCTAGAAATTTTATCTGACATACAGCACTATTACATCATACTGATTACATGGGCACATATGCCTGGGTTCATCTACATGTTCTAATGTTGTTATGTACACAAACATATGACATTCTGAGATTCACTTGCAACCTTGGGGAATTCATTGCATGCACAATTGTGTTGCTATTCACAAGGATTATTCAGGTGTTCCCCAGTAGCACTGTGTGACTGTCAGAATCTGTTTCATTAACTGTTCTGAATGCACCACATCCACCTCAGCTGTAATGTGTCCACATATGGTGTCAGGGTACTCACCCACACATTTCCACTGATAGACACAGAAAAATATAATGTACAACTGATGTAATGATGTGAAACAGGTAGAGTTGTAGAAACGTGTTAACAATTCCACTGTGTCACATGTGATTCATACCCAAGGTTTTATTAAGTCTAGTTGTACCATAGGTACATCTATAATGTGACAGTAATGCATCACATACTTACCACTATATCGCATCAGTATTACCATTTGATACTTTGCATGAACACATATGGATGTATGTCAGGATTTCATGTCAGCATAGCATTTTCACTGACAATGTCAGGGGGGATAGTGATCATGTGGCACATGTGCTGAGTGCTGACATATACTTATACAGGGTACTTCATGTAGTATTTATGTGTACAATATCACAGTGACAGTTTCCTTGATCATTGACACTTGACTTTGCACTGTTGTACTTTCTGTGCACATGGACATAGTTGATGTACTGCCATCAGTCTCCAATACTGCTGTACCATTCATTATAACAGAGCACTTCTTAATTCACACATCAATTGCAAATGCTTCAGACAATATCCATTGCTATGGTATATGGCAGATGTATGCAATACCCAGCTGTGTGTAGGTAATCCACTCATAATAGTGTGGTGTTTGTACGTGTTGTTATCTGTGTGGCCAATACCTACCCAGGGATGCTTTAGTCAAGTGTATCACATTTAGTACAATGAGCTATCACATATCTGGTAGGCCATAGACATATTCTTTGGGATGCATACCCTTTAGGATTTAATAGTGCAGATTTCCCTTCCAGTTGTTCTACAAGATGCTTGTGTGATACATCTCTCTGTGACAACATTGATGGCATGGGTTTCATTTTTGCAGGTGGGGATTGTGACTTATGTGTGCTGCAAACCTCTCAACTGGCAAGGATTGGCCCTGATTTCATCTCCACTTTTAACACTGTCTCCCTTAACTCCTCCAAAAAGTGATAATTTCTGTGGACAGGGTGGTGAATTCCTTTATAGAATACTGACAATCATTGCAGTTGTACATGTCTGTTACTGAAGAACATATGTAATAAGTTACAGTCACATATTCTGTCAGTGCTATAGATAATGGTCATAATATTTTAAAAGCACCCATGATTGTGCCTGTTTCTGTCTACATTTGTCCAGGAGTCTGTTGTTATGTGTCCCTCATTGGTTGAGAGCTGTGGTGACATGTCTGTCATAGTCAATCAAGTCAGTTTGCAGATCTTCAGAATATGCTAATTTCCCCTCTTGTATATACTGTCCTTGCTAAATGCCCTCTCCAGTGAGCATGTTAGTGATGTTCAGATCACAAACATTCACTTCCACTGTTATGTAACTTTGTGTGACCGTCACATATATACTATCATGTGTGATGATGTAATATACTCTCATAGGAGGTGTAAACAGCAGTATGTACTGATATCTATATATGTGCTTAATGTTATGCTACTGAATTTTCCTGTAAGTGTACATACATTGACATATCCCATCCTGAGGACATTGCCATATTTATGAAAAATGCAGTCTGGTTCGGTAAATCCAGTTTAGCCACAAAGTACATAAAATCCAAAAAATAGAGGTACCAGGAACCACAAGGAGAATATAAACTGTTTATTGCTGTTATTGCAGTATTTTCACTTCTGATAGTAACTGCAGCTCTCCTCCAATCTCATCTAGCATGTTTGCTAGTAAACAAACTTGAATGCTTATTGTTTCTGTGCCCGTGTTTCTCTGCATGGTTTCCTAGCAGCAGCACTGTTGCTGGCCACGAGACCACACTTGTATATGTGTAAGTTCTATGAACAGCAAGAATATGCTATTAGCACTGCTGCTCATCACGCTAACACATACAATCCATGTAGGCTTCCTGCAAAGTCTGCAGAGAGTTTATTGAATTCCTGGAATTGTCTTTAACAGTGATATGTCACTTCAGACATTGTTCACTCCATACAAGTTACTTCAGGCTACTTTAAATGCACATCTGTCGCAATTAGGAATGAGTATAAGTAACCTCCAGAGTGAAAATGAATAGGGTGCATAGCTGTCAACCTCTTAGAGCAAAAAATCTGGCCAAACCTATAAATAATGGAAGACAAAAGCCCCAAAATAGGGACACTTTTCAAATATTGCTCTTTCAGACTTACAAAGTTGATAGATCAACAGGCTTTGCATTGACATGAATTTTCTGAAAGGTATGAAGTGTGAAACTCAAATGTCTGTCATTATTTTCTGACTTCAACCCTTAATGATTTGCCAGGAAAATGCAGTTTTATGAGAAACGCACCAAAAATGTAAGGCAAAACTCTGGACAGTCTGTGAAAATGTGTACAGTTGAGAGATAAGATAGGGTGCCATGTGCAGATGGCCTTGTTGTGATGCAGGTGTGCCAAAGGTAGTATATTTTGGCCCATTTGACATCCAGCAGTGATTTTAGTTAAGTCTTTGGTCTCCTTATCATTGTCATGACACTACACAAACTCTGAGCATGGAACTTCAGGTTTACAATTCCCAGACATTCTTCATATGTAGTAACCAGAAGTATTGAAGGCACCTTAGACTGAATTACAGCTCTGGAGCTACATAGTATGGTTCTCTGATATACAAGCTGTTGTAGTTCCCTAACAGAAAAAGGAAGGAAGTTAGAAGGTCACCTTTAGCCAATCCTTTTTTGACTAGTCCATAGGGCTGTGCCACTACTGTATCCTTCCTGGATTTCCTCTCTTTACAGCAGCATGCACTCTATGCAGCTGCAAAACAATTAGCATGTAGCAGGCATCCAATGAAACCATGATTTTTAGCTATTCAGGTGTTGTATACTACAGACACCAAATGTCTAGAAACACGGGGAACACGGGGACATATTTTATTGAAAAATTAAGTGCTTACATTCCAAGGTTTATGGAAATTTCATCAGAACTACGAAGCCTTTCATAAAACCATTTAAGTAAAGGCAAACATTGTTACATGACTTAAAACATTATATATGTATGAAAAATAATCAGGAAACTCATGGGCAGAATGCAAAAACAAACATGTACCATTAGAACCAAAATGCTGGTTAGGAGAGTGGCCTGATGGTTAAGGTGTTTGCCTTACAAACACAAAGTGCAGCGTTTGAGTCTTACAAGGGATAATTGGATAGGCTTATAAAAATGGCTCACAAAGGCAACTAGCCTAGTACTATTAATAAAGATCTAGTACATTGTTTCACGATAGCACAGTATGTGTGAATTAAAAAAAAACTTATTTTTATTCCAGATAGTAGTTTAAAGGTTGAGATATTAATAATGGCCTGGAAGTTTTGACATTACAATGGCAATTACTGGAGTGTAAAAGTATTAACATAAAATGCTACTTGAAATATTTGGCATCAAACTAACAATGGGTTATAGGCTTACAGTAGTGAAGGTACTTTTGGTATATACTTTTAAAGAGAAGCCATATTTTTGTAAAGTATCGCTAAGGTTCTGTAACAAGTGATTATGAACATTATTATTTAAAATGGTTTTATGCAAATCTTTTTTTGTTCAGCAGAAATTCAATAAGTGGTGGGAAAAAGTTCTTAACTTTTCAATAAAATACATTCTTGTATTTTGGGGCATTTGGTGTTTGGAGCTTGAGTTTGCTTTGCCTTCTCTTCATTCATCTTTTTGTTTCAGCATTTCCATGTAACTCTGCTTCTTTACATTTACGATAACATGACCATTCCGAGCAGTATAGGGACCAGTGTTGTAACCTGTCTGTAGTGTTCATGGATTCTCCCCTTTCTAGGCTGAATATGGCTAAAAAGCAACTATTGGTGCATCACCAGCATGAATCTTTTCCTGTATATGTACTGATCAAATTTCTTTATACTCCATGAGGATCTTCTATATATTTAGGTACAGTTACATTTAATTTTAGTCAGCGACTTTTGAAACAAATGCACTGGGTCTCTCGACCAGCCTGGAGCTCATACTACAGAAGAGCACTGGTTCTAGAAGGGAAACAATACATACAGCCATGTAGGTAAAGAAGGAGATGAACATGGATAAGTATTTCAACCAACATTGGAGATATGTCCACAGCTCTCCATCATCTTCTATTCAGATTCATTCTGTAGCAATGCCTTTAATGTCTGCAGTGCCATCAAGAGGTTCAACCAGAAGCTTGTGGTAGTAATTTCAGGTCTATATCACCACACCAAAACTACAATTAAATGACTACATAAACATCATCACTAAAATACCAGTGTACCAAAACTTTGAACAGCCACTTCCGCAATTTTTTTCTCGGGGAAAAAAAAATCATTTGGCTGTTATTGGGAATTTGTCCTTTTCTTCACTGTAGAGCAATCTCGGAGTTGGTATATTTAGTTAGGGGGATTGTGGGCGGCACAGCCCCCACATCGGGGAGTGTGGGGGGTGAAGCCCTCCATTTGATTAACGATTGAGAATTTGTTTTGATGTTGGTTGGCAGAGCGATTTGTTTCCCTGGGAAAAAAATTGAGGAAGTGGCCGTTCGTAACTTTGGTAAGTCTGTGTTTTTGTGCCGATGTTTATGTAGTCGGTTAATTGTAGATTTGGTGTGGTAATATAGACCCTAATTTTCCAGTCTGAAGTATGAACTCATTTTGCAGCCTTTAGCAGAGCCACTGTCCTACAACATAAGATAATTTAACAAAATGTAACATAATGAAATGTAACATAGTATCATATAAATGATCAATCATAGCCTCCCCAGATGTTACAGAAAACTTTGCTCTCTCATCCTTCCATACAGTTTTCTGGGAACTTAGGTAAATGTAAAAGGCTTAACTGTCTTAGTTTCACCACTTTTTTCTAGTAACTGATTCCAAATGTCAGCACCCCTCTCCATGGAAAAGTATTTTCTTCTACTAACATTCAGTTCTGCTCCATTCATCCACTGGTCACATCCTTCCTTATCATTCCTTTCTAGCATTTAGGCCATTACATTTTCCCCTTTCATGCCTTATATACCATTAGAATATCCCATAATGTCTTATTTTTTCAAGTGAAAAATGTCAAGTTCTTTTAATATCTCTTCTTGTATGTCCTATGTTCCTAACATCTTCCTTCTCATGTTCTTCTGTAGCTTCTGCAAGGTTATGACATTCCTTTTTCAACAATGCCTCCAGAACTGCACAAGTACTCCAGCTGTGGTCTATTTCACACCTGATAGGTGTAAATTACAACCTACCTATCTCAAATTCAACCATACCTTCAGATAAATATATGTCAGCAGCTGATCTGCCTCCCCTCTGCTTCTCCCTCATTTTGCACCCAATGGTTGAACCCCAGGATCATTGACTTCATTTTACTTTTTAAGTCTGACACATACAAGTGAATATTCAGCCCTTATACTGACATTCCACAAGTACACTATCATGAATTTAGAAGGGTTAATGTGAAACTGCCATCTATCTGACCAGTCTCTCAATCTTCTTAGATATACTTTAACATTGAATCCCTCGTCTGTTACCACCATCCCAACCTTGGTGTTCTCTACAAAGATGATCTAATTTTCTATGCCCACTGTGATGTCCAAGACAAATGCATTGAAATGGGCTGGACTCTGGACCAATTCCTGCAGAATACATTTTGTAACTTTCTGGATTTCTCACAGCCCCACCCTGACTAGTATCTTTTGTTCAATGTTATGTAACCGTTTCCTACCAATCCACAAAGCTTACTATATGGTCACGTCTGGCAATTTGCACAGAGGGTTAAGGCTATGAGCTGTAGTTCCTATAGTAAAGCGTTTGATTCCCTTAGTCCAGTGATGGTGAACCTTTTGGGTTTGGCATGTCAAAAGCTCCTGGCATAAAATAATTAAGTGCACTTCACATGAGCAACGAATGCAAAAGCAGTATCTTTGGTAACTCAGGTGTTGGTGATCACTGACGCATCACCCAAAACGTTGTGGCATGTGTCACCTTTGACACACATGTCATAGGTACGCCATCACTGCCTTAATCTTTATTTGCTTACTGTGTTACCTTAAGCAAGTCACTTAACCAGGCAGTGCTTCCAGCTCACCCCAGTAAAGGCATTGTGTGTGTCTAGGGGGGCTACATTGTTAACAAATGGATATTATTATTATTACTACTGCTACTTCCATTCCTATTATTCTCATATTAGCTAATACCATGTGGAGTGGGTCTAAGTGAAAAGCTTTGCTGAAATCCACTAGTGACCGAGTTAGTTAGATAGCTTGTATAGTGTATTCATGCTGAAATGCACTGAGCAGACCGTTTTGCTCTCAGACCTTCTTGTGCCTTGATTTCAGCCCCATTTCCATCATCTTTCACACCCCTGAAGTCACAACAGTTCCATACACAGGCACTAACCTACTCCTGCCATCAGACTATGTCTCACCTGCATCAATTCTTGAACAGAAGTCACCAGCATGCGAAGTATAAATTTCTCCTGACAGCATTATTTCATTGCATACTATGTGCTGGGTAGGACAACTGAATTTGCAGCTCAAGGTTTCTTATTTTTGCAGTCCTCAGCATTACTCAGCCAGAACTGGATTCATGTATGTAGCTAGGCATATGCCTTGGAATATACTTTTTAAAAATTATTTACCTTTGCAAATACATGTGCTAGAATTTAAACAGAAATGTAATCATACACAATTATCATGTTTTTACATATTGTTTTTTTTATTCCCATTTGTGAATATGTATACTGTCCAGAAACATGTACTGTCTGAGGTAAGAGAGCCACATCACTTTGGAAACAATGTTAAATTCTGGAATTTCGCATAAAATTTAGACTATATTTTAAATAGTACTTTATGCATTTTACTTATTCATTAGAAAAGTCGCATAAAAAAAAAAAAAAAAAAAAAAAAGTGGGATTACTGTTTCCTAAATGTAATCTGCGTTGGCAGTCTGTGTATACTTGCCATTACAAGTATCACCACAGTGACACTGTGACACCCAGAGATAAGTACAAACAGAATTGCGACGGCTCCTGTTGTCAAGAAGTCAGACAGCAGGTTTCTATGCAACTGTTATAAACAAATAAGGGTGTCAGTTACAAAAACGTTAGCTGATGTGCATCTAGATACTGTTTTGAGAGCTGGTCCTGCAGCAGTGATGGTGTTTTAATACTTTGCTGTATTTCATGCAAATACATTTTAACACACTAGTGAACATGACATCGTCAGGATCAGCTATCTGGAAAATTACTTGTTATACAGATATCTATATTGGGTATGGGCACTGAGTTTATGCTTATTTATAAACATCTTTCATGTAGGATTGCAGCACTTCTTGGATTCAGCATTACAGGCATAACATTCTCCATGGCTACGTTTAAGAAGCATTTGGTTACAGTTCAGAGACAGGTCAGATTCATAGGAAGCTACTGTTTTGGAAAGGACACAAAGAATATCATATGAGCACATCTCAGAGAAGGCGATCCCCAAAAAGGGTTATACAGTTTTCATGACCCCCCCCCCACCAATAAGATCCTGCACTTAGTTTCTTATTATTGCATATAAAAAGCATTTGCAGAGCCCTACAGATTCAAAAATCCTGAACTAGAAACTTTTATGACCAATATTAGGCTATGACAGTTTAAACTTTGTTTGAAAATAGTCTGAAATAAATATGCAGTATGATCTCTTTTAAATTACCTGTTATTGCTACTTGTTAGTTACTATGTGAGGAGTTTATCACATTCCTTTATTCTTTGTTATTTTCAAAGTCATGCTTTGATATAGGCACTTAATTTCTTGTTTCTTGGATTTGACTGCTTTATACACTCTATATTGATCTAGTACCTCTCACTAAACAGCCTACTACCAAGAAATTCAAGCGATCTTTGCTTACTAGTCATCATTGTGGTTACTCAAGTAGAAATAATCAAAGTAAACGGACTGTTTATGTGCATTAGTGATATGAATGATCCTTGTCAGCCTTGATGAAAACAGAAGACAAAGAGCAAACAACATGGACAACACAATGATTACTGAGCCATACTGCTGATTTGTATCTGAGCTCCAACTTCTGCCCAAAAAAATCAAAAGAGCAGTTTACTAACAGTTTAATGTATGTGGTTTGCTCTCAGAAACACTCCCCCGAATTCACTAATCCTCCATGTAGGACTTAATAAGTCTTACTCGGAGGCTGCAGTTGAATGGTATGATGTCAGCGTGCCATGAATATGCGTGAGGGCACGCTGACTCAACCGTAAGTATTACACGGACCGTGTAAGAAAGCAGGGGGCATGTCCGACTGCCGAGCAGTCTAAATGTCCATGCCCCTGCAAGTGTTTTAAAACTAAACAAAGCACACACACAAGAGCGAGTCTGCTCAAATGTCCCTGCACCCAACACCACACTCCCTAATATTGTAAACCCCTATCACAGTTCTAAAACACAAAACATTAAATATATTTTTTTAAATCCCCAATAGCTGCCTGTATTTGCACGTGTGTGCGCAGGTGTGCCCATTATTTAGCTAGAGTTAGCAATTCTGACATGGAAGAGCATAAGAAAGAATGTTAATGCAAATCACACCAAATAGCAATACATAATGGTAGAGCGTTCGCACAAAGAAGAGGCATTCACGGTTTGAATCCCACCACTCCCCTTCGTATTTATTTTTTAAATCAGTATATGAAATAATACCTGACAAATATGTTTAAACATTACTAAAAAGCAGTGAAATGGCCAATGTATCAGTGAACAAAATAAATATTTTAAAGGATCCTGATACAAAATTGCCTGCAGTTAAGCAGCGCTTCACCCAGCGCAATAGAGTTGCCCGTAGTTTAATAGCGCTTTACCTAGCGCAATAGAGGTGCCCACAGTTTAATAGCACTTTACCTAGCGCAATAGAGTTGCCCATTGTTTCATAGCGCTTTACCCAGTGCAATAGAGTTGCCCATAGTTCAATGTCACTTTACCCAGCGCAATGTGTTTGCGCGGATGTGCGCGCCGCACCAACCAGGGCACCGTAGGGCACCGAGGAGCAACATAGAGCAAAGTTGCTTAAATGCAGCTACACCCCCTAGCCTGTCTGGATAGTATGAAAATAAAATGAATGACAAAGTTCGAACCCAGGACTCTGTGCATCAGAAGCAAAGTACAGGACCACTAAGCAATGACAACATAGGGGAAACAGCCACTATTAACATTCATATACTTATGAATGGTAGTTTAACCATTACTAAGCAGGTCTGCAGTCAGCTGAGAATTTTACAAAATGGCCAATCACAAAAAAGTGTGGGAAATGCGGCATATTTAAGACCCACAGGTGGGAATACACACCTTAACTGATTGAAGCTCACATCTGCAGTTAGAATGTTTGGTGGTGGAGAGGGAACACACTTCCTAGCGCAACGTTGGGGCATCTAGGAGTCCAAATACATGGTTTGGCTCCTTGTCCACCATCACGAGTCAAGACTCCTGCAGGGCCAGTTCCAAGGGATGGAGTACAAGGCAGAGGCTTGGAACTGGTTAGCTCGTGACCTCACCAGTGCCACAGGCGTTCCTTGGACTGGTGAGCAAGTCTGTCACCACCATGTAGACCTGAAGAGATGAAAGCAGGACCACCTGAACCAATGGATACAGGAGGCCCGTTGGATGCGGGATGCCCCACAACTGAGTATGTAGCCATGGAATGCAGTATGTAAGAATTGATAATGGAGTATGTATAATGGATAGGTATGTCTCAATATCCCTTCATTTACTTTACAGCTGCAGGTGACCGTGCTATGAATCAGCAAGCCTATGCTGATAGGCTGCTAAGGCTGTGCCACCAGGCAGGTTAGTGATTATTCTGCATGTATTGTTATATAAAATATGGGAGAGAGCATGAAAGAAAGTGTTGTAGTACAATAATACAGCCATAAAATTGCCTGAATAAGTCCTCTGCATGTACTGTCAGATAAAAACGTCAGAGAGGCAGAAAAAGAGTGAAGAAACCCATTAAGAAAGGTAACATATGTCTGGAATAATATCTCTGCAGGCACTGTCATATAAAATAAGTGAGTGAGCCTGAAAAAATATTGTTCTAACCTATTAATAAAGGTATAATATGTCTTGAACATGTCTGCCATATACACAGTTAAAACAAATAAAGGAGTGAGCCTGTGGAAAAGTGTGTAATGTCATTAATAAAGGTCTAAAACCCAGTGTATGTCTGTGTCACAGAGTCTGAAATGTTGTTGTACCCTTGCAGTATACAAACAGTACTGTTTGAAAAGGTGCTGGCAACCCAGAGTTGTGCAGTCCCATATAAAGTGGATGATGGAAGGACTAGTAGCTGTGAAACATATATACAGTCCACAACAGGCAGTTACTGGCTGGCATGCATAAGTAAACCTGGCACACGGGTAGCATGTTATTTTTTCCCCAGAAATGTGAGTGTGTGTCAAGAAATGCAGGGTTCTGTACAAATCAAAGTGAAAATGTGATGTGAAAACATCCCAGATATGTAGATAAAGAAATATAAATGCAATCAAGAAATAAGTAGCAGTAACATCTGCATCCTGGACAGTTAGTATATCAGATATAGGTCAGGCATATTTTGAACTAGCCAAACCCAGTACACTACCTAATGTATGGTGGCAAGTGTAATAATACAGGTATGGGATATACACTTGCAGTCACTAGGAATGTAGTGTAGACTAAAAGGTCATAATAAGATGTTAACTGAGGATTTTTATGCACCCTACTGTTTGTGCATAAACCATGCAATTCCACACCTCAGTGGGTATGTGTAATCTTAAATATTTGTTGGGACATATGTCCTATTGTTCTATAAATATTTGCATTCACGTTGATGAAAGTGCCCTGTTTAAACACCACAATCATGGTGGCCTGTTGCTACCAAACATCCCTGCATGCTGTTGGAATAACCACTGTGGTTCAATATATGCATGTGTTACGCTTGCTGTTCAACTGTTGTACCCTTGGTGTGTTGGGTTAATGGGAATATTACTGCATGCTGTTACAACTAATCTGGAATGCTGTTTTGCTTATGTTGTAATTAAACACACCTAATCACAGAACATATGGGAAGGCCATTCCCAGCGGACCCACCTGTCCCTCATCAGCCGATGAGTGCACCTGGCACCAGCAGGTCCGGTGCCCAGCCTGGGCACCACTCCTCCATTGGTCCTGTGCCACCTTCAGGTGGAAGCGCTGCAGGGGATGGGGCTCATCCCCCCGTGCAAGTGTGGGCAGAGAAGGGCCACCTGTCACCCTTCAAAGGGTCCGGGCTGTAGTGCATAGGGAGATCCAGTGTTCAGTCGCTGATCCCCTATGCCAGCTTGAGGCGAGAGTGGCACGTCTCATGGGTGAGCCTGCCCATCCTATGCAGCCCCCAGCACAGCCACCCTCGGGGCTGTAAAGGTTCAGTGGTGACTGCCCATGGGTGGGGATCTCAGTTCCACTGTTACCATCTGTGGGGTCATGGGCTTGCAATTTCCAAACATCCGACCCCGTCAATTGTGTCACCCACCCCATGTGTCATACATTGCCCCTGTATGTGTCTTGTCTGTCTTGTCTGTTTACCTTCCCAACCTACCTCCCCGGACATACCTACTTCCTCTACCTCACTTCCCACTCTCACCTGAAAAAAAAAAAAAAGGCAATCTGTTCCCACAAAAAAATTATGCCCCATACATAGCTTCCCATTTCGCAGACATGTCCACCGGACAAACATGCAAGCTGATAATTAGAATTGGCAGTACAACATACTTTGTTGTCCTCACCCCTCTCCCAGGGGTGGAAGGTTTCAAATTTCACTCCAAATTCATTGCATATGCACAGCTGTTGCTGTTAAAGAAATGGGCAACTATGGACCTTCCCTACACCCGTCCTGCACATCCCGAGCTTGTTTACCTTCTGTGTGTCCCTCTTTGTGCCCCCTGTTTTCACCACTTTCCCATCTCCCCATTTTCTTTTCTTTAAAAGAAATTAGCGTGGGGTTAGTGGGAGTAAGCACTTTTAAGCAGTAGTTAGCGGGTTCGCATCAGTGTGCGCATGCGTGCGCTTAGCTAAGCATCACTAAGTGTCACGCAAACCCACGCAAACCCGCTTACAACTACTTAAAAGTGCCTTAGTCACTGTGTATGACAGGGCCCTTGTACTGCTCAGCAGCAAAATAAAACACCCTTGTTAGTCTCGAACCCCACACCTTGAACTCACCAGTCTGTATGAAGTACCACTAAGCCACAGCAGCTATACAATAACTTGGTACTGTAAGAAATATATCATGCATTACAATGAGTGAATGTAAAGGGAAAATAGGAAAGCCATAGGAACACACTGTAATAACTACTGTTGTATGCCAGTTAATTCTCTAATTTGAAAAGAAAGTACATACTCCCATGTATCCAGTGTTAGCATTAGGAGGTGTGAGTAAACTTACATACTGAGAAGAGTGCACTGGAAGAAGCAACAGTCAGATTTCAGTACAACATGCTTATCACTGGCTACAACCCTAGCTTCAGATATGAGACATATACCAACCTTCTGACTGAGACAACAGTGTCCACAGCAAACAAGCATGGGCCCCACCTTGAACAACTGAAAGGGCTACGCCTACTTAGCCTAGCATTTTATAGCAGTGTCCTGCAATCACAGTGAGAACTGCAATTACCACACAGCAGGCTGCATGCAATTACTAAATGGTGGGCACCAATTGGTGCAGAGGCCATCACATGCACATGTGCAGATACCTAGAAAAGCAGCCTGTACTTGCTGTCCACACATGCAATAATATCATTGCACCAACTGAGAGAGAGCGAGAGAGACAGACAGACAGAGACAAACAGACAGACGGAGACAAACAGTCTGTAAGAGACAGACACTGAAAAGAAAGACCAACACACAGAGGAAACCAAAACCAAAAAAATAAATAAATAAATCAACAGCTACAACAGACGGAGGTGAGGAATACAAAGGTAAGGTATGTAACAGATATGTATTTGCTGGCATCCGAATGATGTATCTGAAGGGTGCTCTACATACTGTGAATCATCCATATGTGGCAGCAGTCTGTATCTATATGTATATGCACATGTGCATAGGGCAAGGGACATACTGCAACTGTTAGTGAAGGCTGGACATATATATGTTGTTGAAGGTTGCTATGTGCACATATGTATGTAGGTTGCAGTGTGTGGCATTGCAGACAGCAAGCAGTGCCGGTATATGTCATGTGGTGGTTAAACGCTGTGGGACTGAGCTACAGGCAGTGAGGCCTGCTACAGCTATACGGCCTGAGGACAGCAAAATGCATTCTGCACAACACTGTGCAATATTATTACATAGCCGTATGTCTCACAACTGTTGCATAATTGGCATCCCCACCATGAAAGGTGGGCAGTATATGTGCCTATATGTGCATCTATATGTACAGCAATGGTTGTATGCATGTATGTATGTGTGTGTGTATATATATATATATATATATATATATATATATATATATATATATATATATATATATATATATATATATATATATATATATATACACACATATATAGATATATATAGATATATATTGATATATATAGATATATATGGATATGTATAGATATATACATATGTATAGATATGTATAGATATCTATAGCTATGTACAGATATGTATATATATATATATATATATATATATATATATATATATATATATATATATATATATATATATATACAGAGAGAGAGAGAGAGAGAGGGAGACACAGGGTCATACGTACTGCAACAGGTGCCTGTTGACCAAGACATGGACTGAACACCAGTGTTGGTACTGCAGTGCCATACCCCATTCCAAAACACTTTACCCAGTAACTACCACATAGGTGGTAGCCTGCCTAACACTGAAGGTGTCAGAAGGGAACATGGGACACAGGTGGACAGTAGCCTCCCCTTTGATAATCACAGTGCCACACTAGTCTTGTAATCTGTCTACGTGGTACGTGTCATCAGAAAAGGTGTGTCATCTAGGGAAATATAGGTCAGTGTTCATTTCTACTCATCACAATGCCCCATGTGGTATATACCTCACATGACAACTACAGCAAGTGGAAAAGCCACAGACATACCTCACAAAGAGTAATACTGCCCTCAAACACATGCCCTATGCAGCCTGACTCACAAAACCACAGCTAGAGTGCGTTGCATACCACCCACCCAGAGGTTACCTCTGCCGGAAATACAGAGGTATGTCACACCCATAGCAGTCGGCCAACCACCATGTCAACACCTCACAATCCCTCTGGGCTACATGACCTAGGGCCCTAATTCTCGCCACCTCACTAAACAACACATGCTGGAGGCACAGGTTCCTATCCACAAATATGCCATACTCTGGACTAAACTAAGCAGCATTAACAAACAAGGCTCCTCATTAGCAGATGTCATACATACCCCTGATGATTGTTTGGGAGATAGGTAATATGCCCTGGGAGTCACCTCTGTGTATTCGGTCGACAGGAGCAAGTGAAATCACATTACATGTGTGTCAAAGGCCAGGGTAGCATATGGCTAGGCTGCTCTAGGCCCTAGGGCCAATAGCGTATTACCTACCTATGACACAATGCACACACACATGTACTCAGTGCAATACCTGCAATGTGAGGTGGAATGAGTGTGACAGTGAATGTGTGCAAGGTCTGTAAAGGTGTGATAGCTTATTGTGAGGTTGTTTCTGTCATGGTAATTTGTGTCCTAGGTGTGAGGCCAGAGAAAGATGTGTCAGTTATTGGGATGCAGACATAGTAGGATGGCATATGTTGTGACGTAGTTCCTTGAGTACGACTGTAGTGTCTCATTGTAGGCTGAAGCAATACATGTATGCTCAGTAAGTGGTACTGCTGGTGAATCCAGCTCACATATGAACTTTTGTACTACCTGAAGCTGTAGGCCTAAACAGCATAGTATGATGTATGCTCACATTCCCTGGTAACACTGTCTTGTGTGTTTCCTGTAGTCTGCACAGATTACATACCTCAGGCATAGGTATCTGTAAGTAGGGGCACACAGGTAATGCTCATCTGTGTCGGCATACATTTGTATGTTGTATGTATGTCTGATGTGTGTGTAATGATGCCTGTACCATGCCCGCAATCACGTGTGTTACAGGGTATGTGTGTGTACCTAGCAACATGTATACTCTGTTACAGCAGTATGCCAGCTATATTAACAACTGTGCACATATGTTAGGTAGGGGTATGGCATCAACGACTAGGGTGGTTTACTGGTAATACTGTAAATGTACTTTACATTCATTGCATTGGATGACATATTTCTTCATGCATTAGCTTGATATATACCCCCGTGGCGAGGTTGTGCATTGTATCCCAAACAGTGTGCCGAGTACTGGTGTATACTGGTTTGTTATATGGAGTGTGGCAGGCACTGTCAGCCAGTTGTGGGCTGAGCACTGATATGTGGTACTGAATGTGTGTATCCTCTGACAGACAAACAGATGCTACATATGGCAGTTAAGTGATATCTCTACTTAATAATGTTAAGTGTGCCACATGACTTGCTCACACATATTGTTTAATTGTCATCCAGGGTTATGGCTCATCAACGCAATCCGTCATATACAGCTGTGGAGGAACAGGAAATACACAACAGCCTGGTGCAGCACTATACACTGCTGTTTTCCAGGGCCAGCCAGCACCAGCATGAGCGTACTGCACTGTGGCAAGATCTTGTTCATCGGGTAAATGACATAGGCATACATAACCGGACATATGAGCAGGTACGCCATCACTGCAGTGATTTAATTAGACATGTCCGGCGGCATGCGTCTGATATCCATAGACAACAGCTTGCCACAGGTGGTGGAGCGGCCATACATCCCCCCCTCACCAGAGTGGAGGAGCTGATAATAAGCGTGGTGGCTCCTGGCCTACAGCAGCAACAGCATTACACGTGTCATCATGGAGGCCGGAGCCACCCAGCATGATGACATGGAGTGTGCAGGTAATATGCCCTAGCTGTAGACTACTGTTACCTGTATTGTTAGAATATGCATATGTGAGATGTGTACTGTGTGTTCAGCAGTTGTGCTGCCTATTGTGTGCAATACTGATATTTGGAATAGTACCAGTACACCTGTGACTGTTGACTGTTGTTCTACTGTAGTTTAGCCCACTCACAGTAGCAATGCCACAGTTGTGGCCACTGACAAACTGTGTCATATTTTTGTAGGTCCCTCTGGTGTGACAGCAGGGCAGACGATACATGCTGGTGAGTGTGTTAACACTTTAATATTGGTAATGACATGTGCATGTCATAGGTGAGGTGTAGGCCATGTACACGTAACACACCTACGCATAATGCATGCTGTGCATGTTTGCTGTGAGACATTAAACATCTCAGTAAAGTCAGTAGCTGCCTCAATCACATGCAATGCACAGAGCAACAGACACATTTGTGGCAACACTGTACTGCACATTGGATATGCATAGTTGCTACAGCTGTACACAACAGAACACATTTATCATACGCAGTACATGAAAACATGCTACATTTGGCATTACCACACACCCGCTGTAAGGTCACATTTCAGTATCCCACATGTCATGCACACACGCATGATGCACCTCAGGGGTAGAGGCCTATCATGGGGCTGTGCAACACTCTTCAACACATAACACAGTCTTGTTAGGCAATGCTCCCTATTGGGCACCTCACACAACCATGTACAAAGTGGCTGTGTAATTGTGAACGTAGCCACAGCACTGCAGTTCAGGTACAGCATGCTAGGCGGTGGTCTTGCACACATTAGTAGCTGTGAGTGACCACAAGATGCATGATGATGATGACACAGGGTACTACACCCCATCCAGTTACAGTAACCACAGTACTACTCATAGCAGTCATTGCTGTGCACCTCAATGTTGTGTGTGTGTGCAAACATATACACCAATACACAATATGCATAGCATGTTGTGTGTGTGCTTACATATGCCAGTATACACAATATGCACAGCAGTTGCCATCCAAAGTGTCACATATATGCCCTGGAAAGCTAGTGGGTGTATAGGTCACATGACACACATTGGGTATGTGTGGTGTTTAATGTTGCAGTCGTGTAGCATGCCATGCCATGGCTGGCACCGACATATCTGCAATATGTCTCACACTCACCATAACCACTGTACACTGGCCATGTCGAGCACTGGGATTCCTTCACATCAACATGCACCACTCATCCCGTGTATGTACATAGCATGCATGTGCTACACCTGTGCCCACTATTATCTGCTATGGAAACAGATACTGTACTCAGATATGGAAATCTATGTGTCACAACGATAACACATGCAGCCATGGCATGTATACCTGTGAGTGATGGTGCACAGGGCATTGCAGAGCTGATAATACTTGCACAGCAATGTTGTGTCCAGGTACACATTGTGTTCCAGGGTGTAGCCAATCACTGAACAACTACACAGTTGCATCAAAGCCATGTACACTGCCAAGAAATAGGGGCATCTACACTTGCACTGCATGGTCTTGTGCAACACATATTCTGCATGCTGACACGTATGTGGTGCTGTTTGCCTTGTGATACTGACACCCACCTTCACCCACTATAGAGTATGTGTTGGACTGCTGGTGTGTGTGTGTATGTGCTGTAGTGAGGAGTGTATATGTGTGCATGTGTGCATGTGTTCATGTGTGCAAGTGTGCAAGTGTGCATGTGCTCATGTGCTCATGTGTGCATGTGTGCATGTGTGCATGCATCATGTGCAGACTGTAAAGTGTGTTTCCTGTCTTCCTCTCACAGGTGCTGAGTTAGGGGTGGCCGAAAGCAGCAGGGAACCTGAAGCCACTGCCACAAATAGTGGTGATGATGAGACATGCATTCTGGCACAGGAAGGTTTGACAGGGTCTGTTGTTGGTCTGCCAATCAACAGTACACAGCGTTCAACCCCATCTATGCGCACACTCATACTGTCAATACATCCCTCATCACCAATGGCCATAGGCGAGGGACAGCATACAGTTGGCATTGACCAGGAGAGTGTGGTACCCATGGCACTTGCATCCCCTCACAGCAGCCATAGCCAGATTCCTGGAATGGTACCACATAGGTGGAGGTCCAGGGGTTCTCAGGGAGCACCACTGGTCATATTGCCCCTGGCAGACATGCCCTCACAGGTCTTACAACGTCCAGTATGTTCCGGGCTGTAATGAAGGCTCAGGCACGTATGGAACGGTACACCAGACAGGGACTTAGGGCGCAGAGGGCCCATTACCCCGCTATCAATGACAGCATCCGTGACCTTGCCGGTGCCATCCAGAATTACACCGAGGTCATTGATAGACATTGGGGGGAGACAGTAGATGCCCTCCACAATATGTCTTCCATGAGCCAGAACCGTGCGGGATGGTTGCGATGTCAACGCGGATGCATGCCAGCAACAGCAACAGCTGGCAGTGGTCACAGATGGCCCACAGTTCACAGCTGCTCCCATAGTGGCAGTACCAGCCCCAGCCATGCTGGGGCTGGCCTGTCCATTGACCATCCCAGTAGACCATGTGCACGTGGCTCTGGCCAGTCCCAGCAGGGACATGGGTCCAGTCATCATACCTCTGCCTCTGATGACGGTACCCAGTCGGGGTTGGTACCCGATACTGTCCGTAGCACCCCTGCCAGGCACAGGTACTGTGTCCATGGCCAGAGACAGTGATCTGTACAGCCTAGCAGGTACAGTCTGTGGCTGTCCCACAAACTACCATATATGGCAGCCACATGGTGGAGCTGTGTGCATGCAGACACACACACATTAACCAAACAACTAGGGCTCACACATACACACACATTACATCAACGTTGGCCCATGCTGTACTGTTGTCCCTCACACACACACACACACACACACACACACACACACACACACACACACACACACACACACACACACACACACACAGACACATAGACATGTCGATTGGATGGATCAATGTCAGGCTCTGACAAACAACAACACACCCTGTGCATATGATGATACCTGTGTCTCCTCCTGTCATCTGTAACATTGATG
Organism: Protopterus annectens; assembly: GCF_019279795.1. Classification (NCBI taxonomy): domain Eukaryota; kingdom Metazoa; phylum Chordata; order Ceratodontiformes; family Protopteridae; genus Protopterus; species Protopterus annectens. Next base: position 1,738,575,178 of record NC_056732.1, on the reverse strand, counting down.
CAGGAACAGGCTAACATGGTGCTGATGCACAGGGTGACATTATAGCAGTGTAGCAATATTAGCAAGTTGTCAACAGGAAAGTGTAATGACATCCTTGTAGGTATGTCTGAGCAGGCATTATGCATCAAAGATCTGATTGTCAATGTAGCATTGTTTACACCACTGTTAGGTCTGAGTATGTATTGTCCACCCATGTGCCACTTGGCTGATGTGTAATGTGTTGCCAGCATGTGTTAGTGAGTGGACAGTACGTGTGTGATGTGTGCAGTACAGATTAGCAAGTATACATCTGTGAACATGGTGGGTGTGCACTGTCTGCATGTACGTGCATGGTGGACACATGGGACGTGTGACATACCCTGTTGTACACATTAACATCTCATAGTATCTTTCAATGGTCAGTATGCATTCTACTACAGTTATGTACTAACATGGATCCACATGTGTGTATGACATGGGTTGACACTGTGCTGTGGGTGATACTGTTAATATCTGTCAATGATTTGCGGTCTGGTAGTATACACAACCTCAATAGCATGACTATAAGTAATCATTGGATGATGTCCTGACAAATGACACACAGTTGTTGGGAACTCAGTAACAGTTGGATCCTTCCGGTACTATACTCTAACACTAACCAGTGGTATTGACCGCCACCCATTCCTGGGACCACACCTGTTTGGCATATAGCCCCCTTAGGTACATGCAAACACACTAGGGATGTGTCTATCCACATCTGGAAATGCATGCATTGGCCTACAATGCATTCCCTGGATGGGACGCATATCCTACACAAGGGTATCATACAGACAGATACCTGTTGTCTGATACATGCTTTATAGCAGTAAGCCGCCTATGGCATAGTCATCCACATTTACTATACATACTATCCCGTCAGTACCACATCGATGGTAGACCTCAACATGTATGTTGGGTACCAATGTGTACATACAGCCTCGTGTTATGTCATGTGTCCCTTGGTATCCACATATCCATAGGTATTGTGGAGTCCCTCGGTGTATCACATAAGACATTAGAAGCCTGAATGCATATCCACAAGGCAGTTGTACATCTATACAGACTGTCCATTATTGCCAGTCATTGTTGTGTATGAACATGTCTGACATATACCCCAGGCATATACCCTCACTCATACTACTCTTTAATAACTGTCATGGGTGCATGTGGCACAGATCACCTTGGCCACACATCACAACAGTGGACGGCCTTGTCACATACATACATATGTGACCTACAATCTGAGAAGCAGCGGCACAACCTGTCAATGGAAACAGATGTATTCATGTAGTATGCAGTCTTCACACCTATGTACTGATTGAGGGGACATGTACACATATATATTTGCCACGCAAATACCTGATGTGTGCAATGTACTTACTGTTTTAATCATAATATGTCCTACCATAGTAAAACCAAAACCCACACTGCATTGACCAACAGTGACATACACACTGTCAGTGTTTGCAGGATTCAAACCCCTACCTAACTATGTTATGATACTAGTGAGAGACGCATTTACACGGCACGCAATTTGCTTTACTGGCTGGTTTCCTTTCTCCGTCTGTATTTGTAGGATGGTGACATCATCAGACTTTCCAAAGAGGAATGTACCTCTTTAGTGAGTTTTCCCAGTCTCCAAAAAGGGCACTTCTCTCAAAGGAAACTGCACATATACACACACACAGTCAATGGTGGCAGGATTCATACTCCTACCTAACTATGTTATGATACTAGAGAGAGACGCATTAGCACGGCGCGCTATTTGCTTTAATAACTGGTTTCCCTTCTCCTGCTGTATTTATAGGATAGTGACATCATCAGACTTTCCAAAGAGGAATGTACCTCTTTTAGTGAGTTTTCCCAGTCTCCAAAAAGGGCACTCCTCTCAAAGGAAACTGCACACATACACACACACACACACACACCCACACACACACACAGTCAGTGTTTGCAGGATTCAAAGTCCTACCTAACTATGTTATGATACTAGAAAGAGACGCATTAACACGATGTGCTATTTGCTTTACTGGCTAGTTTCCCTTCTCCTGCTGTATTTGTAGGATGGTGACATCATCAGACTTTCCAAAGAGGAATGTACCTCTTTTAGTGAGTTTTCCCAGTCTCCAAAATGGGCACTCCTTTCAAAGGAAACTGCACACATACACACACCCCCACACACAGTCAGTGTTTGCAGGATTCAAACCCTACCTAACTATGTTATGATACTAGAGAGAGACGCATTAACACGGAGCGCTATTTGCTTTACTGGCTGGTTTCCCTTCTCCTGCTGTATTTATAGGATGGTGACATCATCCGACTGGACATGATGATGTGTGTACACTTTGTTTTATGCCATTCCAGGAATGGTCCATGCGGGTCAGCAGGTGTCAACAGCTTGAACAGGACCTCATAATCCTTACCTTGTGTGATCTATCTGTGGACACATTGACATTCCTTCATATGTCAACACATATTTATGCACAGCTAGTTGGTTTTGTGGATACTACGTGTCTGGGATGTTGATAAAGGGCTATTCAAAGTCTATATGAGACATGTGTATTTGTGTTCAGTGCTGTATGTCCTGGGTGGCTGCCTTGCAAACAGTCTAGCATGTTTGGGAACCATGATCCGCACATGAACATACCACAGTTGGTAGGGTTGTGTGTATGTCAGCTTCCAATAGCTCTGTTTATGACTTCAACCATGATGGACTCCATGACCTTGCAGATCAGACTTCATAGGCGTACTGGACTGTACTTCCCGTGGTGTGTTGTGCGCCAACACTTGTGGGAAGTGCCATATGTTGCTGTAACACATTCAACGGTTCCACATCCTGTGTAGGGGGTGAGGCTCAGCTGACTGTTCAGGTGCAGGATCTGTTTGTTCTGTAGTTTATGCATGATACATATTGGGAATCAATGTATTCCACTTTCTGCCATGCTTTTGGCATTGGGGGTAGCTGCTCATCCATTCTACATGTGATATCTCCTGGTATGATGATATGGACTATCGTCAGTGGGAGGTGGGTATGTATATTTGGGCCTGTCTGTCAGGATGTCGGCATTGTCAGTCAGGTACAGTTGGCCCTGACTCAGGACATATCTGGGTGTACATTGCTATTTATGACATAGCTGAAGGAGGTGTCATGATTCAGTCTGGACTCCTTCTCAGCTATTCTTTACAAAACACCAACGAACCTGAGCACTAATCCCTGTTATACTCTTTTACACACTTAACACCCTACTGATCCTTTGTGATCAGGCTACAGAGTATGTCATCATAATATCCTGGCATGTCCAGGGGTCGGTTTCATGTGTACTCTCCAGTCCAGCTGGTGAATATTGTGATATTGACACAATGTCACATCTCCCTCATGTACACAAACAACCCTCTCCTCCCGACATTCTCAGATATGTGTGTGAGATGCACCTATATAGACATACAGGGTGCTGAACTCTCTCGACCCATGACTGGCACAGTCTATCAGGTGGTGAAGGTAACCACACACACCACATATCAGTCTCACATATCCTCTAGTGACAGCACTCAAACCACATTATCACACATAGACATACTCGGATGCTGTAAATGAACTCTGCCTAAGCAGCAGAGACCTCCAAAGCAGACACACACACAACTGCTACCCCACTACAATACCCACATATCACATAGTTCACAATGTCAGTGTGCCACACAGTCACTGCCCTTCGGGCTAAACAACACACCTAATACACTTGTAATAGGCAACACTTATTGTCAGACACACTGATGTACCACTCACCAGCCCAAACAAGGGAATAGCCACTTTGGGCTGTCTGTCAGGTGCCAGGATCTGCCACATAACACATGCAGTCAGGTCACTCCAAAGCAAGTACAGGACTGGCACCATCATTGTCCATGCTGGTGCGTAAAACCTCAGACGTTACTCCCTGGACCACATGACATGATACATGGAGGAACACTCTGATCATGTAGCCCAGGCCAGTATGACCCTGACTTTGTCTAGCATCTTACACCCACCAATTATGATGTCACAGTATACAGACAAACATATCACGTTTCACAGTTGGCTAACAAATTGGTGTCGTTCATAGGGGATACAGTGTCTGTCAGTCTGTGGTGACATGCTCAACATGGCACGTAGCTTCACTATGGACAGCTTGCACCTGTCACCCTTGGACTTTCGAATGCTGGCTAAGGCTCTTGCTATCACCATAGTGGGTTTTTTAAGCAGGGCTCAAAAGACAAACCCACCTCCATAGACATTACAGGTTAAATGAAACTAAGGGTAATGCTGCTCAACACCAGATGTGTTACCCTCATATTGTGGCCACTCAGGGCTCTCCTCAGTATGGAGGATAGCGATATCTGTGCACTAACAGATGCCTGGTTCAGGCTCACTTATGCACACCAGCACTACCAAGTTATGTTTCATTCCATGCTTTTTGACCACAAGACTTGGAACAGACAACACAACTAGGGGGAGTATCCATATACATCACAGATACACACACCTCCGGGTTAGTAGCACTGCACAAAGCATCACAGACCATACATATACAACTACCATTGTGCAAAACTGCCTTTCAGTTTGTTGCCTGCTACAGACCACCCTCCCAAACTCAGGAACCACACTCGGCTTTCATGGGAACTATGGAGAATATGAAGGCCTTCACAAAAACCATTAGACTGGGTGACTTCAAATACACAAATATTGACTGGGGATACTACTCAAGCCCCAACACCCTCGCCCAACAGTTGCTACAATTTGTAGACTCATATGCTATGGCACAACCAGTCAGCACAGCTACAAGGGGGAATACATATTGGACCTGATCATCACCAACATGGGGACTCTATGTTCCACAACAGCGATATACCCCCCATTGGTAAAGTCAGAACATACATGTATCTCACTGGACATACATATACCCTCCACACACCCATCCTGGGTAATCTAGGTGAACTTCTCATGAGCCAATGTCTCACTTCACCAAAGCAAGGTGGTATCCCTCAGAGACCCTGAGACAGTGGCAAATATGGCTCAGACTGCTGAATCCTTTACATACACATTCTATGGACACCTAGTGGACTGCATGTATTGTGCTATCCCAAATAACAACAGGACTCACTCCTCCAATGGCAGGGGACCTGTCTGGTAGACCCCAACCATTAATAAGCTGTACAACATCAGGAGGAAGCTACTACATGATAGAGCACAATCCCAGACAGGGAAGGCATCTATGATCTGTACTAGCAGACAACTACGATCACTCATGAACTTTTCTAAGGGCCACTTCTACTGGACAATTGCACCAGACACGTAGGACTATCACACGGCCTTCTTCAGTTATTTCAGGAACCTGGGAGGACACACACTGATATGCTGTGAGTTACTGCATACTGACTAAACTTACCCTGAACCCACTGGCATTGCCAACATCCTGGCAAACAGGTTCAGTGCAGATGTCTCTCCCTCATCCCCCCTAAGGAGCAACTATCCATCCCAACAGAGTGTAACCTCCCTGACATCACACAGTAACAGGTGAGTGCTGCCCTCCCCAAAGCGTACATCACAGCATCAATGGGATCAGATGGTGTACTGGCCTGCATCTTACACGAGCTTCATGACAGACGTAACCCTCACATTACATCACTGTTCAATATCAGAGTTACTACAGGATATGTACCCAAGGAATGGCGTACAGCGACAGTGGTCCCACTCCACAGAGTTGGTGCCACAATGGACCACAGACAATGTTGCCCTATAAGCCTAACTAGCCTGTTCTGCAAAGCTATGGACCATATTGTCATGGGACTCATACACATAGACATCGGGAACCTACAGACACTGTGTCCTATACATTTCAGCATTGTTGTGGGCAGATCTTGCCTCTTGAACCTGTTTGTATTCTTTAAATGGTTAACAGGTCCATCGACATAGGGACGGTTGTCCACACAGCCTACTTGAACTTGCAAAACCCTTCAACACAATAACCCACTAGGCCATTATGCATAGGCTCACCAGCATCGATATGGACACATATCTCACATGATGGATTACTACCTGGATCAGGGATAGCACCCACATGGTCAGAATTGCAGGTGCCATGTCTGACTATACACCAGTTACATATGGCATCCCACACGGCTCGGTCCTGGGACCTCTCTTGTTCAGTATATATTTGTCTGACATACAGGCTACCACAGGGGGAATATGGCTGACCATGTTCGCACTTGACTGCAAACTGGGTGCCATAATCGACTCTCCAGCTGCCACATGCATACTCAAATAGGGTCTCACAGATATGGATGACTGGTGCCTGAGACATGGCCTACAGCTAAATGCCATTAGTTGCATAGTCATCCCCTTTGGGAATAACAACATGCCCACACATTACCACATAGGTAGTACTCCATTATATATGGTAGGAGTTGTTAGGGGTTTGGGGACATGACTTGTTCATACTGTCGCCTTTGACAATCACGTTGCCAAAGTGGTTGGACAGACCTTCTATATAGGCCACCTTATCCCATATGGTTTCACATCTAGATCGAGTGAGGTCATTGTGCCCCTATACTCATCACAACCATGCTTGGTTACAATGCCACATTTGGGATGTACCTTACCCAACACCTGCAGCAACTGTACTGGCCACAGAAGTTCCTCACCAAGCAGATCTAGGGACTCACATGGATGCCCTGCACAGTTCGGATGCAGTAACTCCAGCTCTACTCAGTCGCTTACCACCTACTCGGATATGATGTGTGCCTGTTGTTTACAGATATACCCAACCCAGAATTACTGGACATGCTCCACCTCAGGATATCTGACTCCCTTGGAGCTACACACTCCAGGGACATATACCTCAGCACAGATGTTGATAGGACATGCTGGAGGGACAGATTCTTATCCCAGAGGCTCCACTCACTCCAGATTGTAATCCCAGTTTCACATAGGCAGAGCCACACACTGACCACCTACAGGAGACATCTTGACGACTGTATGGGTGATCGTATGTTTACCCCTGGGATATCTTCTGTGTCCCTGCTAGACAGAGGCACACTAGCCTAAATGTACATGGGCTATCTTGTGTGACCTACTATTCACACGCACAGTCTAGTAATCTGACAGGGTTGCGAATGCCAAACACACTCTGGCTAGGCTTGTACATGCTCTAGGGCAGATAGCCTAGTATCAACCTCTGAACCTATGCTAATGTTCGGGATGCACAATGTTTATTGCTGATACTGTTTGCAGGTCTTTATCGTCTTTGCTTTACCAGTTTCTATGAACAACTTAGGTATCTGCAGAACATATTTGATTATAACAGGGTTCCACTATATTATATATGTGTCTGTTGTCATATAACTGTGTGCACAGGGCAGATTGCTGGATAGTGAGTGGTTCCTGGGTTAACACATGCAACTGCCAGATATGTGTGGCCCACTGCTATACTCAGACATGGCCTAAGTGTATGAGCATGCCCAATTCAGGCTTTCCTTGTTTTGTTGCCTGACATTTGTCTCATTTATTCAAGTGTGTGAGCATGCCCAGTGTGACCTTTCAGTATGTTGTTATCTGAGGTCCACTACATTTGTTGATGTGTGTGAACATGACCAATATTAACATTTATACTGTGTGTGTTGGAAGTCAGGTTCTGTTCTTACTGCAGGACTCACCTTTGTGTCATAACTCGACAGGGATTATGCTGTGCCTGCAGGGTTTCCATGAGATACTTTGCATAGACTTATCAACATTCCTTCATACAGACTGACCACTGCAGTACTGTCATGGTTTAGTGGTTCAGTACTTTAACTATAGTGCACAGTATCCCGGGTTCAAGGCCCATCACTGCTTTATATTTTCATACTGAGCAGACCAGACTGCTTAAGGGCTAGTTAAGCAAATATGAGCATGTTGGCTTTTGTTCAGCTATGCCCTACTTAGACCAGGCTTGTCCGACATTGCTCAATATTCACCAACATTGCTGGATGTTGCCCAATATTACTCAACATTGACCACAGTTGTGCTACTTGGTGTGTTCAATTTTATTTGCATATACTACATGGTGGTAAATGCTGTTTAGCACTGCTTTATATTGCTTAACACATGGCAATCATGCCTCAGGTGGTGCTGCAGGGCTGCCTATGTCAGATGCACATACTACACTCCCTGTACATGTTTGAAAGCAGGTAGTGTCAACTTAGGCATCCCTTTTACTATATATGCAAGTCAGAGAGAGGTATCATTTCCAGAGTTCCTACTGAGCCAGTGTATGTGCTATGCATTGCCTCTTTGCAAAGGCCAAAGCATACTGGACACGCCTCCTTCTGCCTACTGGGGCAGGCTCAGGTTGTTCCTCCTCCGAGTCACACTCTGCCTGTGGTGGCCTTGGCAATGGTGGGGGGCTGCTTGGCCCAGGCCTATGCTGGTCCTGCTGCAGCTGTTTTTGCAGGATCATATTATGTAGCATAGCACATACCATGACAATTTGGGTACATGTAGTTGGTGAGTACTGCAAGGCTCCACCAGATGTGTCCAGGCACCAGAACCGTGACTTGTGCAGCCCAAACACACGCTCGATTACATTACGTGTTTGTGCGTGTGCCTCATTATGGCGTTCCTGTTCAGGTGTGAGTGCGTTTCTGATGGGTGTCATCAGCCACAGCTCCAGTGCATAGCCAGCATCCCCCACTAGGTGACCATGTGGGATGTCCCCATTGGCAAATGTCTGGTACAGCTGCATCAGATGCCAGATATGGGAATCATGGTAGCTTCCAGGGCAGCCAGCACACACATTCAGTATTATGCCCTGGGCATCACACATGACCTGGCAGTTGATGGAGGGGAAGCCCTTGCAGTTGAAGTAGACCCTACCCCACTCACCGGCTGGTGCTTTGATGCATATGTCCGTGCAGTCTATTGCACCCACTACCTCAGGGTATTCCGCTATTTGCTGGAAGAGACGCATATTGCTGGCCAATTCCTCATGGTAATTGGGGAAATATACATGATCACCGACATGTGCTGACATGGCATCCAGGAACTGGTGCAGTACCCTGGATGCTGATGCCTGTGATATCCTCATCATATCACCAGTTGGTCTCTGGAAGGTACCTGTTGCTAATATTCTTAGGCCAGCACATACCTTGGTTTCCACTGGGATGGGTTCCCCTCTGTTGGTTCTGTGTGTGAGGCATGGCCTGCACAGCTCAACAATTTGCTGCAAGAGGTCTCTGTCCACTCTATAGCACTCCACTATCTCCAGCTCATGTAGCCCCTGGTAGGTTACCCTGGGCCTGTACACTCTTCTCCGTATCCTCACTGTGGGTTGTCCAGCAGCATTTCCATTGTCACCACCCTCATGTTGCATATGTCGCCTTATAACAGCAATGGCTGTCCCTAACATTTCTTTGTCTCAGTAAAGCTTTTTCAGTTTTCACTTCTATTAGCTTACTGCAGTGTCTGTTGTGAGAAACATAATGGACTGTTGTTTGCAGAGTTTTAAGTGCTAGGCTGGGCTGGGCTAGTGTACTGCCTGTGTAATTGCCTGATTCTGATTGTTTTCACCTGCTAGCTCTGCTAGTACTCCCTGGTAGCTTCTTACTATTTGTTGTGCTTCCTTTTTCCTTTCTGTTTCCTCAGGGGGGCAGCGCCACGCACACAAGCGCAAACACGCGCACAGCAGCTCACATGCATGCACACATGCTTACACGGACTAAAACTTGCTTATTCTGGTTAAAATGCGCGCACACCAGTGCAAATGCACTTACAACTCTTTAAACAGCCTTATACATGCTTACTCCGGCTTAAACACGCTCACTCTGTCTTACTCGGGTTTACATGCGAGCACACGCACGCATACCCACTCAGCAAGAAACTTTGGTGTTATCCACGGCATACACCTTCCATTTCTTGCCTTTACCTAGCCTACCTGTTGACACACCTCTTTCCATGATGTGTAAATGACAGCTAACACATGCCACTCTGCTCCAATGAGCTTCACTTCTTTCATACATACCCCACTTGTGATGTCACCTATCTTCTACTCTGTTACTCCCCTTATCCTACTCCTACACTCCGCTGACTGTGCTCATTTGTTATGTAAACTTGTGATTCACTATCCTAACCCTCCTTTGCATAGGATTGCCTACTAATGCTTGGCTACATCTCTTAGACTGAGCTTCCCCCCTTAGCAACCTCTACTCGGTGGCCATGTTGTCTTCAGCCTGCCATTCCCTTGCATTGTACATTAACAATTTAAATAAGATCCACATTTGTGGGTTTTATTTTTTAGTTTTCTTGTTTTTAGAGTACAGCCCGTTTGCGCGGCGCTGCGCTACTCTTAAACATCGGAAATCGGAGAAAAAATAAAAAATAATTTTTTTTTCATATTGCATCAGGAAACATTGCCAATGGCTGTATGTTTGGCCATTGGCATGCTTTCTGCACTGGATGCAACCTTTATTTGGAGCTGTCACGGCTCCATTTTGCTAGTTGCAGAACGGTACTCAGTTGTCAACTGAGTACATTTCTGCAAATAACACTGCTCTTACTCGGACAGGTTCGGGTTTCCTGAATTGCAAATCTACCTCATTTGCATACCTTTCGCCTGCAATTGAGGTAATTTGCATATCCCAGCCCTGTCCGTGTAAGAGCTGTTTTAGGAGCGCTCTTGCATGCCCCTGCAGGCTGTTCCTGGATTGCTCGTCGGACATGATGGCTGCACAGAGTCTTACTCTACTCTTAGACTCCATGCAAGCCATCGTGAATCTGGCCCACTGTCCAGATTTACAGCTACCTAGGGAATGGGCAGTGCCCTAACTGATGTGACCAAGCCTATACATAAGGCACTGGGCAGTGGTCATGAAGTTGTGGTGCTGTTCATGGATTTCTTGAGGACGTGAAACATTCCATTATGATTGGGATCTGGGAATTATGCTGGACACTGATCCCCTTGAATGCATTGGTAGGTAATGCAAGTGAGTAGTTAATTCTGATAAAGGTTTTCATTTATAAACTTTAAGGTGCATCAGCTTTACACTAGGATCCCAGCAAAATGTCTGTACTGGGAACCCTGAGCTTTAATATTCAAGTTAGAAACCTGTCTTTGGATTTGAAAGGAGTATAGTGTATTTTTATGCAGATAATTACACTGTGTCACATTCAGGATTAGATAATGATGTAAAACAGCTACAATTAGACTTTGCTGACGTACAACTATGGATTTCAGAATGTAAAAAATCCTATTATTAGTATTAAAATTAAACTGAAACTTTACAGACAAAATTACAATTGATATTAAAACTACAAAGAGGAATAAGTAAATATATAATGTTAACAGTAATAAATATTTAGGGGTTGCACTAGATAAAAAACTTTCATTTTGAACCGGTGTTTATTTTTTTTTTTTCAAATAATTCTTTTATTTTCCATAATATGAAACAATGCATACAGAAAAATGGAAAACATTGCAGTTAAGAACATTAAAATAATACATTGATTTGTTACAGAATAATGTGAGTATCAAAACAGTTTAAATGTGGTACATGAAAGAAGAAAAAGAAAAACACAAGGAAAGCATTGTACTCAATCTAGCCAAAAACACTTATATACAATATTTACAAAAAAAAATATGCTACCAAATCTCTACAGGAGTATTACATGAAGTAGGAAAATAACATTGGTTGAGTTGACAGTGGATCTCCATTAATTAACAGGAGTAAGGATACATATTGCACTAAATGCATGGATAGGGAGTTATTCACTGAGGATTAAATCTATAAGATATTTCCATAATTTACTAAAATAGGCTCTTTTTTTGGGACCCTTTATAATGAATTTATGAGCTGAAATGTGTTTATAAGCCATCTCTTTGAAACCTTTCCAACAAAGTCTGGTGCGATCCAACCAGTTATTAGTGATGTATAGTTTAATAAGTGAACAAAGAATAATTAATATGTGGAGTTGTAATTTAGACAATTTGGAGGTAGGAATATGAAGAATGGCTGTTTCCCACGAAAGTGTGGAGGTGTAATAACCCATTTTGCAGGGACTTTTAGAGCACCAGAGTTTGTGAGAGTGGCTGCAATACCACATAATGTGTAATAGATCCGCCTCGGATAAGGACAACAAGTACAAGAGGGGGATGAGTTGGGGTTAAATTTATTAAGTATTACAGGAGTGTAGTAGGAGTTATTGTTTAGCATCAGTTGAGTATATAAGAGTTTCTTAAAGAGGGAGAGTTCTAAGGTAGATTTTATGGCTAAGAGTTTTGATCCTCTGTAATACAAGAGCCAAGGATATTCCAATAATTGGAGAAAAGACAATTTGAGTTATATAACAAGGTATTCAATATTTTGTAAGAGGATGAAGTTGTTTTTTTAGTGCTCGAGATTACAGAGATAATTTCACTAGTTTATTGATTTCCTGAAGATTAGGAGAGAAATTAAAAGGTTGTGCAAGTATAATCTCTTAATTGTCGGAGAATAACTGTGTATTTATTATTGGTCCCAAGAATTAACCGTAACTCGAAGGGTTTTTGACCTATATTTGAGGATATCCCAAACATTAAGATCCTTGATGAGAGGGAATTTAGTGAGGTCAAGCATTTCATTATTGATCTTGAGATTTGGATTATGATGAAGTGGTTGGAGAAGGGTAAAATATTTTCAAGTTTGATGTCTTTAATAAGGCTTTGAAAAAGCTTAATTTTATGTTTCAGGGACTGCTAGATTACAGTTGTTCATAGAAATAGTGGATAAAAGGTATAGCCTGTGGGTTAATTTTGTTAGAGATAATATGATGATACCAAATTTTTAACCAGGATGGAGAGTGTATTTGGTTTTGCTGTTAAAGTTTGAAATAGACCAGACTCTATTAGAGCAAATAATCTTGTAGTACAGTTGAAAGTTTGGAAGGCCTAGCCTTTCTCCTTGGGGTAGATTAATTTTGAGTAAGAAACTAACTGACTTAGGGAACCAAATGAACTTAGCTAAGTCTTTGTTAATTTTGGAGAAAAGTTATTAGGGACTAACATATCTGAAGCATTGAATTGATATAGAAGTCTGGGTAGGACATTCATTTTCACTATTGCTACTTTGGACAAGAAAGCTAAATTCAGAAGTTTCCACCTTTGTAAATCTTGTTGTATAATAGACCATGTTTTAAGTAGGTTGTTTTGAAGCATGGAAGCTTGGTTATGTTCAAAGTGGATACCTAGATATTTAATGTTATATGTTATTTGGAAAGAAGACTCAGGAAAATAGAAAGATTTGAGCATTAGGATTGATTGGGAAGATATGTGATTTTTGTTATTAATTTGGTATTCTGAGGCAGAAGAGAAGATCCTGATGGCGCAAAATTTTTGGTAGATCTGAATTGGGAAATTGAAAGTATAGATTTAGATCATCTGCAAAAGCTGATAGTGCAACGTGAGTATTTAGGATTTTAGGGATATTGTGGTGGGTATTTTGAGTGATATATAGAAAAAAGGGCTCAATAAAAAGGTTAAAGAGAAAGGGTGAAAGTGGGCACCCCTGCCTTGTTCCATTGGTAATCAATATTGGCTTGGATTTCTGTTTATTTATGTATAGGTATGTGTGAGAGTTTGTATAGAGTATTCTAATCATATCCGAAGGATTTAGGTACATTGAAATGGGACAAAGTAGCAAACAAAAATCCCAATTGACTCTGTCAAAAGCTTTAGATGCATCCAGAGTTAAGGCGATATTGGGTTTTTACCTTTTTTTGTAAATTGTATTAGGGAATCCAAGGTTAGGGTATTGTCCCATGTGTGTCTATTACTCATAAAGCCAGCTTGGTCAGGGGATAATAAAGATGGGAGTGTCTTTTGTAGTCTGTTAGCTAAAATAGCAAAAATCTTAATGTCAACATTTATTAACGAGATTGGTCTATAATTATGTGGGTCTGCTTTATCTTGTTTGTTTTTTAATAATAAGATAGTTTTTGAATTGTTCCAATGGAGGTCAGTAATACCCTTCTTTATAATACAGTTAAAGACTTTTAATAGGATGGAGGAGGTTCTTGAGCAAAAAACTTTGAAGAAGTTAGTGGTAAAGCCATCCCCAGATTTACCTGTTTTGAGGTTATTTATGATATTTTGTATTTCTTGAATGTCGAGATAAGAGTGAAATTTGATTATCTTGCAGAGAGGGAAATTAATGGAGTTAAGGAAAGACTCCATCTGAGGATTGAGAGTGTTTAGTTCATTTTACTATAAATATCTGAAAATAATTCAAAAATAAATGTATTATTTCAGAATCTGATTTGTAGATTTTCCCTTGGTAATGAAGGGTGGATATTCTTGGAGCACCGTTATTGTTTTTAATATTCTTGCCAAAGTTCTTGAGGGAATTTGTGCCCATTCAGAATATGTTGCTATAAGTTTTGTTCCTGTAAGGAATAATTTTAGTGAAGTTCAAGTAGATCTTTTATATTGATTAATTCATCAGTTTTTGGGTCTGGGGATAATCTCTGATTTATTTCTAAAGATGAGAGTTTTAAGGATAAAATCTTTTCTTTTTTTATGTTGAGTTTTTAAGAAAGGAAGCTTTACTTATCAAAAACCCTCTCATTTCAGCTTTGCAAGCCGCCCATTGGATGTCTGGAGGAATTTGGGACTTAGTAAGATTGATATCCAGATCCGATAGTATGTTATTAATTTTATTTAATATATCTTTATTATTTAGTAAGTTATTGTTAAGGGTCCAGTTAGCAAAGGTAAAAGCAGGGGTAGTGAATGTAATTTTGAGAGATTTTTATGATCAGAAAGAAATCGGGTTCAATATTGAAGGTATTTTGAATTTAGAAAGGGTGTCTGAAATTAGAAAGAAGTCTAGACGTGACCAAGATTTGTGGCAATTAGAGTAGAAAGTATATAAATTTTCTTTGGTCGAAATATTACTGAAAGTAATGGTGTCTATAAGATTAAAATCTGAGATAAGTTCCTCTAGGGCTATAGAAGCTTGGAAGTTATAAGAGGAGGAGTTGCTGGTGCGGTCTAGACTAGGATCTATAACAGCATTCCAGTCCCCACCTACTATGAACAAGTAATTTGGAAATGAGTTTAGTATATTATAGATTTCTAAAATAAAAGTTTGTTGTTGAGAGCATGGTCCATATAGGTTCAGGAAAAGAATTGGTTTGGAGGAGTCTGGGAGCGAAGTGAAGTAGCACCATCTGCCATTTATATCAGATTTAAATTGCTAATAACTTCCTGGAATTGTTTCTTAATTATGATGGCCACACCCTTGAATTTGTGCTATCACCAGCACTTATTATAGACCTAATCCATTTCTATTTTTACATTCTCCCACTCTTCTTTAGATAGGTGAGTTTCCTGAAGAAAACAGATACTAGCCTGGGATTTAAACACAAGGTGGAGTAGCAGTTTTTTTTTAGCAGTATTTTGTAAGCCTTTGATATTCCAAGAGTCAACAGACCAACTCATGTATGTTAATCCTAAACAGGGTGTAAGGAAACATTATATATTTGGAGTCTTAATATTATATATGAATAGATTAATGTGTGTTGTAAAGAGTCTGCACTGTAATTGCAATATAAAACAAGGGAGATGGAGATCCACATCTGATTTGTGTCTGTAAAAGTTTGAGTGTAGAGGAGAAAGTAGCAAAGTACTCCTTCTGACATGCCCCGGTGCCTACCCACCCGAACCCCTTAGAAGAAGAAGTACAAAACAAACATAAAAAAAACCTAACAGATCTATACATATGTACAAGGAAAAACTCATCCAAAAGATTATCAAACTAGATCCCTACTACAGTGCACATATAGCATCCATATATGAATAATACTCCTACTAGTATGACAAATAACTATGGCTTAGATGTAAGTAAATATACATATGTACGCCTATTTGCTTAAACTTAATACATATGAGAAATGAAGATCTATGGATTCCATACAGAACAGATTTAGTACTAATAATAACCATTTATATAGAGTCACAAACATAACAGGTACACTGTAAAATTGGCACACCACTAAAGCCTTATGAAGCTTGTCGATACAAGAACATGTTACTAGTGCCTATAACAATATAATAGAAGTTGTAAATGATTAAGGAGCTAGACAGAATGAATACTTGTGATAATGTTGGACAAAAATGTATTTACACTGAACAGACTCTGTTAATAACAGAGCTAATTTAAAACTAAGGATCTTGTTATGTTATTTGTACCCCTCTTTCTGTGATTACTGTTTACCGGATATATGGACTTCTGATTGAAGTTTAAATGGTCTTTAAATCCCCTTCTTAGCTATTTACTGCATGTTTAGTTATATCATTAAGTTAGTTTTACAGCCTTATGCCTAACTCTGAGGGCACCATGCCCCTAATGACATTTTACACGTAAATATTCCTTTATTATCCAACTCTGCATACATATTTATATATCTGTAGACAACAGCCAATTCAGTAAAACAGGAAGACAGTATAGTAAAATATGATAGTGCTATCATATATTTTTCTTTAGATGTATGTGACCAAATACTGGTTACTTCAT
Organism: Protopterus annectens; assembly: GCF_019279795.1. Lineage (NCBI taxonomy): Eukaryota > Metazoa > Chordata > Ceratodontiformes > Protopteridae > Protopterus > Protopterus annectens. Next base: position 1,738,558,606 of record NC_056732.1, on the reverse strand, counting down.
ATGAACAAAGTTTGCTATAGTTATGCTTTTATTCTAGTTACTCTTACTGTAACATCCTGCTGCAGTTAAACTAAATATCTCTTACTGACATCTGTTGTATTGCTAGATCAATTGTGTATGCTTAGCGTGTGTTGGTGTAAATATTTATGCATAAACAATACATACTTCATACAACATGGGGAAAGGGAAGTTAAACAGACCATAATAATCCCCGCTTAGCGTAACTAAGGTGCCCCTGTAATAAAAACTGTTTTTATGCTAAACTATGTAAGTATGATCCATAAAAGTATGCAGGAACATTATATTATATAAAGCTGTAAGCGATTGATGTAAGTCGAACCTTACAAGCGTACACTCCAAGGAGTCCCCAGCAATAGAAATCCTACTGGAAACCTCGAAGATATGTTCCTTGCTTGACACGTGGATCTGCCTTAGAAAGGGAAAAAAGATGTTTTAAGCATTTTAACAGTTTTAACCTGCTAAACGGACTGTGTTGAAGCTGGATTAGTGAGCGACACTGTCACTGAAGCCTCTGAGTAAACTGAGCCTATGAGGGGTAGATCTGCTGAAACGCTTGTATTGGAAGTTTATGAGTTTATAAAGTTTCAGGAACCTTGTTAAATACTTTTAGGAAAGTTTCTTTTGCTTCACTTTGAGATGTTGCAGTATATTTAATGTCATTTTGAAAGAAGATCAGTGTGTTTGGGAAGCATTTGAAATCTGATGTTCCTTTTGATAAGGTCTGAACAAAACGGAGCTAGTTTTTGTCTGTTCTCCTTGATAGACATGGGTAGATCTTGTGAAAAAGTTAATTTGTGGTTGTTCCAAATGAAGTTTTTATTTTTTGCTGCATACAGAATCTGTTGAGCAGTCTGGAAATTGAGTAGCTTTGTGTATATTTGAGGAGCTAAGGCATCTTGACTTTTATGAAGCGACGATGGGCTCTCTCTATTATTACATTTTGTCCACCATCACCTTCTGAGTGAAGAAGTGATTCAAATATTTGCTTTGTTGTAACAAGTAAGCCTTGACTGTCATATTTCTCTGGGAGGCCTCTTATTAAAATATTATTACGTCTGCTTCTGGCTTCTAGATCTGTAAGTTTTGTCTGTAAATCCGAAATAAGAGCTGTTTTACGCAGATCCTCCGATAAGGACTGTAATTGAAAGTCATTAGATTGTACTTTTTGTTCAAGTGTGTCCACTCTGTCCAATATTTGATTGATGGATTTTCCTAAAGTGGAGAGTTGTTCCGAAACCTTGTATGGCAGAATGAATGGGTTGAAGGGCCTGTTTCAGCTCATCCATGTGAAAGCTGGAATCTTCTTTGGTGTTAATATTACTTTTAATAGGCTCCACATTTTGTTTATTTGTTCTCTGTCTTTTTGAAATAACATCCTTTTCAGGTGAAAAATTGCTGAGGATTTGGCTTTTGTTGTTTGTATATCCATTGTAGTAGAGTCACTTGTCATTTTTATCTGTTTAGCCATGTGGAGTTAGAAGTATTTCAAGTAGAAGCAGGCCTCCCTGGATCTCTTGTGAAAATAACACTGTGGAAGAGCCAGAAATGATGAAAGGCTGTTTTGAATATTGCCCACTGCAAAGGTAATGAAAGTTTCGAAGATATGAAGGTAATGTAGCTCTTTTTGAGGTATGTAGAATCCTAGTAATTGTAATTGAGGTAAGGAGCTCTGTGCACAAGCTGTTCCCTAGACGACCACCATTTTGGAATCCTGAACCGGTGTTTAAAGTTATAGAACCATGTAGAGACAATTGTGATGTTTCAGAAAGATCTTAAAGACCTTTATTATTTACATGAGTTTCTATCAGAAAAAACTGAGAGCACTAATGTGTTTATTGTCACTGAATTTCAAAATGGTCATTTATACTGCAGCAGCAAATTTGTATAAATTACAATGGGCAGGATTCACGATGGCTTGCACAGAGTCTAAGAGCCGTGTAAGACTCCATGCAGCCATCGCGATCCAGGAACAGCCCGAAATCCCATGTAAGAGAAAGCTAAAACGACTCTTACACGGGCAGGGCGTGTATATGCTAATAACCCCACTTGCTGCCGAAAGGCATGCAAATGAGGTAGATTAGCGATCCACGAAGCTCAAACCAGCCCGTGTAATAGTCGTGTTAGCTGCAGAAATGTACTCAGTTGACAACTGAGTACGTTTCTGCAAGTAACACAATGGAGCCATGTCAGCTCCAAATAAATGGTGCATATGTGTCAGGCAGCATGCCAATGGCCATATATGTGGCCATTGGCAAGGTACCCCGATGCAAATATGAGAAAAAATTATTTTTTTTTCCCGCAATCGCCGATGTTTAAACACAGCGCAGCCCCGCGCAAACGGGCTGCGCTACATAAAACATAAAAAGTAAGGTTATAAACCCACAAATGTGGGTTTTATGCAATGCATGGATATACAATGCAGGAACCAGCAGACCAAAAACAACATGGCCACCGTTTAGTGGTTGCTAAGGGGGGGAAGCTGAGCCTAAGACATGTAACTAAGCATTAGTAGGCAATCCTATGTAAATGAGTGTTAGGATACTGAATCCCACTGTCACATAGCAAATGAGCACATTCTGAGTAGCGTAAGAGTTACATAAGGGGGAGGAACAGAGTAGGAGATAGGTGACATCACAGGGGGGAATAGCAGAAAGAAATGCAGTTCATTGGAGGTCAGTGTTACGTGACAGATGTTAGACACATATCATGGAAAGAGGAGTGCCACAAGATAAGCATGGGAAAGTCAAGAAATGGAAGGTGTACACTGTTGCCAAAACCAAAGTTTCTTGCTGGGCGTGCATGCGCACGTGTGCATGCCAGGAGGCGCGAGTAGGGCAGTGTGCTCGCATGTAAGGTAGACTGAGCATGTGGGAGCCTGTAGGCAGACTTGTAAGACTGTTTGCGCTGGTGTGTGTGTGTTTTAACCCAAATAAGTAGATTCTAAACTGAGTAAGCATGTGTGTGCGCGTGTAAGCCACTGTGAGCATGTTTCCGCTGGTATGCGCATTGCTCCCCCCTGAGGAAACAGAAAGGAAAAAGGAAGCAACAGAAATAGTAGGAAGCTAGCAGGGAATACTGCTGGAGCTAGCAGGTGAAAACAATTAGAAGCAGGCAATTACACAGGCAGAATACTAGCCCAGCCCAGCACTTAAAAGTCTGCAAACAGCAGTGCAGTATGATTCTCTCAAGAGACACTGCAAGACAGGAGTAAGCTATTAGAAGTGAATACTGAAAAAGCTTCACTCAGACCAAAAATGCTAGGGGCTGCCATAGCTGTCATAAGGAGACATAGGCGACTTGCTGAGGGTGGTGACAATGCAAATGCTGCCAGACAACCCACAGTGAGGAGACGAAGAAGAGTGTACAGGCCCAGGGTCACCTACCAGGGGTTACATGAGCTGGAGATGGAGTGCTATAGAGTGGACAGAGGCATCCTGCAGCAAATTGTTGAGCTGTGCAGGCCACGCCTCACACACAGAACTAACAGAGGGGAACCCATCCCAGTGGAAACCAAGGTATGTGTTGGCTTAAGAATACTAGCAACAGGTACCTTCCAGAGACCAACTGGTGATATGATGGAGATCTCACAGGCATCAGCATCCAGGGTACTGCACCAGTTCCTGGATGCCATGTCAGCACATGTCGGAGATCATGTATATTTCCCCAATTCCCATGAGGCATTGGCCAGCAATATGCATCTCTTCCAGCAAATAGCGGAATACTCTGAGGTAGTGGGTGCAATAGACTGCACGCATATATGCATCAAAGCACCAGCTGGTGAGCGGGGTAGGGCCTACATTAACTGCAAGGGCTTCCCCTCCATCAACTGCCAGGTCATGTGTGATGCCCAGGGCATAATAATGAATGTGTGTGCTGGCTGCCCTGGAAGCTACCATGATTCCCATATCTGGCATCTGATGCAGCTGTACCAGACATTTGCCAGTGGGGACATCCCACAAGGTCACTTAGTAGGGGATGCTGGATATGCACTGGAGCCATGGCTGATGACACCCATCAGAAATGCACACACACCTGAACAGGAACGCCATAATGAGGCACACGCACAAACACGAAATGTAATCGAGCGTGTGTTTGGGCTGCTCAAGTCATGGTTCCGGTGCCTGGACACATCTGGTGGAGCCTTGCAGTACTCACCAACTACATGTACCCAAATTGTCATGGTATGTGCTATGCTACATAATATGATTCTGCGAAAACAGCTGCAGCAGGATCAGCATAGGGCTGTGCCAAACAGCCCCCCACCACTGCCACGTCAATCACAGGCAGAGCGTGACTTGGAGGAGGAACAACCTGAGCCTGCCCCAGTAGGCAGAAGGAGGCGTGCCCAGTATGCCTTGGCAAAGCGGCAATGCATAGCACATACACTGGCTCAGTAGGGACCCTGGAAATGATATCTCTCTCCGACTCACACATATAGTAAAAGGGACGCCTAAGTTGACACAACCTGCTTTCAAACATGTACAGGGAGTGTAGTATGTGCATCCAACATAGGCAGCCCTGCAGCACCACCTGAGGCATGATTGCCATGTGTTAAGCAATGTAACACCATGTAGTATATGCAAACTTGATGGCCCCGACTAACATCCTACCCTCACCAAGCATGATGCCACAATATGAAGATGAGATGATCAATTGCAATAATTGGCTGAAGTATTGCTGTTAGTCAAAGGGGATCCAATGCGTGCCAGCCTGGGATGACATTATGAGCACAACATGATGCTCCACCTGCTAGGGGTGGCGTGCACCTATCAGTCCTGGCCGTATGGATACTGGCAAAGGCTGTTGTTACCCCCAGCGTGCCTTGAATAGGTAAGGCTCAAAACACAAACCCACCTCCATAGGTATCACAAGGGATAAGAACCTAGATGTAATGTTACCCAATGCCAGAAGTCTAAACAGCAAGATGCATGCAGTCTAAACTCCCCTCAGCATGGAGAATGTTGATCTCTGTTCTGTAACAGAAAACTGGGTCAAGGCTCACAACAGCACCCTAACACTACCAGGTTACACCTCATACTGTGCTTTACAGCCCCAAAACATGGAACAAGCTACAAAAGGAGGGTGACTAGCAATAATTGTCAAGGATAACCACACCCCCATGTTGGTACCACAACAGGAAGCAGCATGGACTAGCCATGGTCAAGTAACAGTGGCTAAAACTGCCTCCCAGTTTATAGCCTGCTACAGACTACCGTCCTAACACCAGGAACTGCACTTGGCATATGGTGGAATACATAAATATATCAAGCTCTCCAAACCACATTATATTGGATGACTGAAAATACCCAAACATAGACTGGGAGCATTATTCTAGCTCCAACACCCTAGGACAAAGGTTCCTAGAATCCATAAACCAAAATGCTCAGGAACAACATACCACTCCCACAAGAGGGGTAAGCATACTGGAAGTGATAATCAGCAACATGGGTACTGTATGGCCAGATGAGAAGTGTATCCCTCACTGGTAAGATCAGACAATAGAGTAATCACACTGGATATACACATCCTGACCATAGTCCCTGGCCAGAAAACCACAGTGAAAAACATGTGTAAAGCAAATGTTGCACTCCTCCAAACTGATGTGGAATCCAGTGAAGGCCCTGTGCCTGTGCAAAATATGGTTCAAACCTCAGAACCCATTATACATGCATTCCATAAACACTGCCAGGAATGCATGGATTATGCAATCACAAATAAAACCAAGACACAATGCCATACATGCAGGCATCTGGCATGGTGGACCCCAGCCATTACCAAACCATGCAAGAGAATGAGGAAGCTACTACATGATAGAGCAAACCTAAAAAGGGAAGTAATCCTCTTATCAGTATTATGGCAATAAAATATGTCCACTCATACAATCCACTAAGGCCAGCTACAACAAGTTGAATCTGTGAATCTTGAGGCAATGTTACACCTTCCCCATGTACACAGACAACCCTCTCCTCCCCCCAAGAAATACAAATACATGTGAGAGATGCAACTATTTATCCAAACCGGAGGCTGAGCTCTCTCAACTCAGTACTGTCAAAACTAGTCAGGAGCAGAAGGTAACCACACACACCACAAACCCAGTCTCACATAGACCTATCACAACTGCAAACCAAAGACATAAACACAGAAAAACATTCCCGGAGGCTCTAATTACAAACACACCACATCAACAGAGGCCTCCAAAGCAGACACTCAAGCAACCACTACCTCCAAACATAGCACATGCAACACATAGTACACAAAGCTGGTGTGCCAAACAGTCACAGGCCAGAAAGAGAAACAACATGCCTGATACAGTTGTAATAGGTGACTCCATAGTCAGACACACTGCTAACCCGCTCACCAGACTGAACAGTAAGCTGCCTGTATGCTGCTACAATACGCCACATAACGCCAGCATGCAAGTCACCCCAAAGCAAGTACAAATATGATGCAGTCATTGTCCATGCTGGTGTGAATGACTTGAGACGTACCTCCCCAGACTACATGAAAAGAGACATAGATGAGCTCTCTGATTATGTAGGCCAGGCCGGTATGACTCTGACCTTGGGCAGCATCCTACCTTCACCAAGAATGATGCCACAGTACAAACACAGAATGATCAGCTCTAACAAGTGGCACAATTACTGGTGTCATTCCAAGGGGATCCAATGTCTGTCCACTTGGGATGTCATGCTTGACAAGCCACGCTGCTTTGCCAGGGATGACTTGCACCTGTCACCCCTGGGCATCTGGATATTGACTAAGGCTCTTGCCAACTCCACAGAGCCTTTTGTAGGCAAGGCTGAAAAGACTAACCCACCTCCCTAGAAAACATAAGTGGAAAGAAACATAAGGGTAATGCTGACAATGCCAGATGTCTAAACCTCAAGATGCATGCTCCCGAGGCCCTCCCCAGTATGGAGAACATCAATGTCTCTGCAGTGACAGAAACCTGCAGCAAGGCTCCTGAGAGCACACCAGCACTACCAGGTTATACCTCATATCATGCGTCTTGGTCCGAAAACCTGGAGCAAACCATAAAAGGAGGGGGAGTATCCATATTCAGCAAAGATACCCACACGTCCAGGTAACTGACAATGCACGAAGCATCAGAGACCACCCATGTGGAACTAGCCATAGGCAAAACTGCTGTACAGTCTGTAGCATGCTACAGACTACACTCTCACACACAGGAACCCCACTCAGCCTTCCTGACAACACTGGACAGTATGAATATCTCACCAAATACCAAACAAGGTACTCACAAATAACCACATAGGTGGTAATCCATTACATATGGAAGGAGTAATCAGGGACCTAGGGACACAAGTGGACAGCAACCTGTCATGTGACACTCACATTGCCAACGTGGCTAGGAAGATCTTCTATATTGGCCACCTTATCATGAAAGGAATCACATCTATGTCAACAGAGGTCATTGTGCCCCTATACTGTTCTCTTGCCCATAATTTAGTACAATGCCTCATTTGGGATGTACCTCACCAGACACCTGCAGCAGTTAGAAAGACCTCAAAGGTACCTCACCAAGAGGATAAAGGGTCTCAAATATATGTCATATGCTGCCTGGCTGTAGACACCCCAGCTGTATGCAGTCACATACTGCCTACACAGAGGCATTGTATGCCTGTTGTACAAGGCCATGTCCAACACAGGATTAATGGACATGCTCCACCCCAGAAAACCCAAATCCATCAGAGCTGTGAGAGCGAGAGATGTCAACCACAACACATAATGAAATAGGATGTACTGGAGGGACAGATACATAACCCAGAGGCTCCCTACACCCCGGAACGGAATCCCACTCCATGTTAGGCAGAACCCCTCACTGACTCTCTTCAACAGGAATCTTGCCAAGTGGATGGGTGATCGTAGATGTACACTGGGGGTCTTCACTGTGTCACATCTAGACAGAGGCACAGTAAAGTAAATCCTAAATGGCCATAATATTCACATAGCAAGGGGTGGCGAAAGCCACACACACTCTGGCTAGGCTTATAAATGCCCGAGGGCAGATAGCCTAGTATGAATCTATGAACCTATGAAGATACAAATTGTACAGGACACTAAGGATAATCACAAGGCTTTCTTAACTGATGGTAGGAACCTTGCTGGGAATTCACAAATATGCTCTGAATCACTCAAATAATACCAACAATATACCAAACACACACACATTGCCAACATCCAACCTGACAGGTTCAGTGCAATCCCCCCCCCCCCCCAAATGCCAAATATCTATCCCAGCAGAGTGCTGGCCCCCTGACATTGCAGATGCTGAGGTAACAGCCAGCATCTGCAAAGCAAAACACACAGCATCAATGGTACGAGATGGTGTCCTGGGCAGAGTCCAACATGGACTCCAAGAAGAATGGAACACCATATAACACTACTGCTCAATGTCAGCCTTACCACAGGATATGTACCCAAAGAGCAGTGTACAACAACAGTGGTCCTTCTCCACAAAGGTGTTGCCTGAATGGATACTGCAAACTACCACCCCAGAATCCTGACAAGCTTGGTCTGAAAAGCTATGGAAAGGATCAGCATGTACCTCAGACATAAAGATATTGGGGACCTACTGACACTGGACCCTACCCAGTGTGGCTTTCTTAGGTGCAGATCCTGCCCCTTAAACATGTTTGACTCATTTGAAACAGTCATTAAGGCCATTGATGAGGGGAATGTGGTCCACACAGCCTAGCTGGACCTTGCAAAAGGCTTCCATACAATACCCCACATGTTCATTATAGATAAGCTCACCAGCTTAAATATAAATCCTTATGTCAGTAGAGGGGTTGCAAACCAGCCCAAGGACAGAACTGACATGGTCAGAAATGCTGCAGCCATGTCAGACTACAAACCAGATACATCTGGCATCCCACAAGGCTCGGTCCTGGGACCTCCCTTGTTTGGTATATATGTCCCATAGGTACAGGCCAACATGGAAGGACTGTGTCTGAACAAGTTTGCAGAGGACTACAAACTGGCCACCATATCTGACCCTCCAGCTGACACAAGCATCCCACAAAAGGGCTACATAGAAACAGACAACTGGTGCCACAGCCATGTCAGCAAGCTAATTGCAGAAAAGTGTATAGTCATCCCCTGTGGATATACAGTAAGTGCCCACCAATTACCACATAGGTGTTAACCCATTAAGTACTTTAGAAGTAATAAGAGACCTGGGGACACAAGTTAATAGATATCTTTCATTGGACAAGCATGTGGCTGTAGTGGTTACATAAACATACCATATACCCACCTAATCATGAAGGTAGTCAGATCTAGATCAGGGGAGGTCATTGTGGCTCTGCAGTCATCCTTCATCAGCCTCACAATTGAGTACAATGGCCCCTGTGGGATGTACCTCAGCAGACACCTCCATCAACTGGAAAGACCCCAAAAGTACCTCACCAGGAGTATCAAAGAGCTCGAACAGATGCCATGTGTTGGCTGATTAAACAAACTGCAGCCTCACAATTGAGTACAATGGCCCATGTAGGATGTACAGTAGCAGACACCTGCAGCAACTGGAATGACCACACAAATACCCCACCAGGAGGATTGCAGAGCTGTAACAGATGCCATGTGTTGCCTGAGTAAAGTAATTGCAGCTCCACACAGTGCCATACTGCCTGGCTAGAGGTGAACTGTGCCTGATGTTTAGAGCCATGACCAACCTGGTATCAATGGACATTTGGCACCATGTAAACACTGAAGGCTGGTGACCTATGCAGCTGACAGGCCTGAACCCCAGCACAGACATAAACAGGACATGCTGTACTGATTGGTCCACAACCCAGAAGCTCACTCCACTCACGACTAAACTCCCACTACAGGATATCCAGGGAGTCCCTCAGTGACTGTCATCCAGAGGAATCATGATGACTGGATGGGAGATGGCAGGTGTACCCTGGATATCACCTGTATGTCATGGGTAGCTAGAGGCACAGCCCACTAACAGTGACATATGTCATGGCAAACACCAGTAAATGTGTGTTGAAGGACAAACACTCTTTGACTAGCATTACAAATGGACTAGGGCACATGGCCATTGTTTGTCACTGTCCACACAAGTTGTGGAATACAATAACAATGTCGGACAATCATGTACTAGGCTGTCCATATCTGAACAAAATGCAACATGGTCATATCTGCACAACTGGCCCTCAACCAGTCTGGTGTGCTCACTATAAACATTACAAGCAGTGATAGGACTGAAACCGATCATACTGTCCACCACAGTGAAAGTTTTGCACCAGTACACTATACAACAATACAACTGTTTGGTCAGCAGGAAAGGATGATGACAACTGAATGCAAACTATCCCATGGCGACCCTGCAGGCACAGCATAATGCCTGTTAGGTTCAGACACACAGCAGTTGGGCAGTAAGAACACAACCTGATGTCCAACACTCAACTGTACATGTGATATATAGATGGCGTCCACACACAAACAGAAATGTGGTGGTCCACAGATCCAAACATAAGGAAAGGTCACACTGGGCATGCTCGCACACTTAGATAAATGAGATGTGGCAGTCAAGAAGCCATACAGACTGTGAACTGGGCATGCTCACACACTTAGGCCATGTCACAGTTCAGCAGTTGCACACACATATCTGGCATTTCTATGTGTTAACACAGGAACCTCCCACAATACAGACATCTGCCCAGTGCACACAGTGAAGTTACAACAGAGACATAAGTAAAGTACTGGATCCCACTCATATGCAAACATCTCCCACAGTCCACACATTGTTTATAGAGATAGGGAAGGCTATGACAATAAAGACCCACAAACAGTATATGAGCAACAGATACGTGCATCTGACAGGTAAACATATGGCCGTAGAGTGCAATACCTGACCGTTGTCCCTATGGAATACAGAAAGCTATCCAAAGTGTATTTGGTGTCTGCCTCCACAGTACAGTAGGCCACTGTGCCTGTGCAAAGTTAATGCATAGATATGTTCTCCCCCTTACTGATGGATAGTAACAGATGTACATACCTCTTCATCCATAATGATGTCAGCACACTACACATATGTCAGAAGCAGAAATTATATCCAGTAATGTGAATAGCACACTCCGCTATTGCGTCTTTAACAAGTGTCATAAAATAGGTAGATAGGGGTTTGAATCCTGCAAGTGCCCAGTGTGTGTGTGACTGTGTATGGGGGAGTAGTGTGTGCAATTCCATGTGTATTAGAAATGTCCCTTTTGGCAACTGTTACTACACAAAACATGCTGCATATTCCACTGTCTAAACACTGATGATGACAGCACCCTATAAGTACAGCAGGAGAAAGCAATCCCCCCAGTAATGCAAATAGCGCGCTCTGCTAATGTGTCTCTCATTAGAGTCATAACATAGTTAGGTAGGGGTTTGAATCCAGCAAGTGCCCAGTGTGTGTGTGACTGTGTATGGGGGAGTAGTGTGTGTAATTCCATGTGTATGAGAAATGTCCCTTTTGGCAACTAGTACTACACAAAACATGCTGCATATTCCACTGTCTAAACACTGATGATGACAGCACCCTACAAGTACAGCAGGAGAAAGCAATCCCCCCAGTAATGCAAATAGTGTGCTCTGCTAATGCCTCTATCACTAGAATCATAACATAGTTAGGTAGGGGTTTGAATCCTGCAAGTGCCCAGTGTGTGTGTGACTGTGTATGGGGGAGTAGTGTGTGCAATTCCATGTGTATGAGAAATGTCCCTCTTGGCAACTAGTACTACACAAAACATGCTGCATATTCCACTGTCTAAACACTGATGATGTCAGCACCCTATAAGTACAGCAGAAGAAAGCAATCCCCCCAGTAATGCAAATAGCGTGCTCTGCTAATGTGACTCTCACAAGTGATCTGACATAGTTAGGTAGGGGTTTGTATCCTACAAACACCATGTGTAACTTTGTCACACAGTTTGTCCATCTGTGTGGGGTGTTGTTCCCAAGATTGCATGACATACATTATATCAGTAATGTCAATGCACACATGATGTATGTCTGTGCCACCTACACATATGTACCTGTGAACTGCAAGAGTTCCCATGTCCGAAGCCTGCCTCATGTGAATACATGGAATATGCATCAGACAACTGTATGACTGGGGTGTTCTGTGCAGGGGCTGCATGTGGTATGTGACTATACAGTGTGGGTTGTAGATGGTGTCATCCCACCAGCGAGGGATACGATTGGTCTGGAGCATATAGTCCACATGTTGGTGATGAACAGGTGCAGCATGTTGTCACCACTTGTGGGAGTGATAATAAGTTGTTCCATAGCAATGCAGGGTATGAATGATAAGACACCTTCAGATAGGGTCTTGCAGCTAGGATAATGCTCACACTGTATGTTTGGGTAGTTGCAGTACAACCATATAATGGTGTGCGTAGAGACCGTCATATTCCCAGTGTTGTCAGGAAGGCCAAGTGGGTTTCCTGGGTATGGGAGTGTGGTTTGTGCCAGGCTATGAACCTGAAGGCAGTCTAACCCACTGTGTGTTGCACGTGGAGAGGATCTGATGCTTTGTGCAGTGCCACCAACCTGGGGGTGTGTGTATCTGAGGTGCCTTTGGATACATCCCCCCTGTTCTGTTTTGGAGCATGTGTAGGGGATGACAAGCATGGTATCAGGAATGACCTGGCACTGATGGTGTGCACATGGGAGCCTTGTACCAGGTGTCTGTTACTGCATGGATATTGCTTTACCCCATGCTAAGGACAGTTTCCACTGCATGCATCTTGAGGTTTACACTGCTGCTGTTGAGTAGCAATGCTATTAGTGTCCCATCCCGTGTGCTACCTGTGTAGGTGGCTATGTAATGTCAGCCTTGCATACAAAGGCAGTATGTGTGTAGCAACAGCCTCTGCCAATATACAATGGCCCATGGGTGACAGGTGCAAGCTGTCCCAAGCAAAGCAATGTGGCATGTCCAGCATGTAATCCCACACTGACAGGCATTGGATCCCCTTTGGATGTCACTGAAAGATATGTTAAGTGCAGAAACCGATGATCCTGTCTACATATTGTGGCAGCATTCATGGTGAGGGTGAGATGCTACCCAAAGCCAGGGTCATACCAGCCTGTGCCACAACCTCAGAGAGCCCCTCCATGTCCCCTAACATGTAGTCCAGGGAGGTGCGTCGGAGATCATACACACTGGCACAGACAATGACTGAGCCATACTGCTACATGCCTTGGAGTGACTGCTTTGCTTGTGTTATGTGGTGGATCATAATGCCCGATGGGCAGCTCAGTGTGACCGTCACCTTGTTCAGCCTGGGACCACCGTGTACGTGTCAATAGAGGTACCTCATACAACCGTAGCAGGTGTGTTGTCTAGCCATATGGCCTGACACTGTTAGGCACACAGGCTTTGTGAGCTATGTGTCGCTTGTGCTCTGCTCTGGCGTAATGTTTGCTTGTGTGTCTGCTTTGCAGGTGTCAGCTGCTCAGGCAGGATGCTATTCTGAGAGCCCAATAATGCACCTGTGTGTGTCTGTGTTTGGATTGTGGTTGTGGCAGATCTATGGGAGACTGGTACTGTATTCACTGTAGTATCCCACTCCACCTTACAGGGAATGCCAGTGCTGTGTAAACAGAGCTTAGCCCCCAGTTTGGCTATGTGGTTGCATCTCTCACATGTGTTGTACATGTATGGGAAGGGGACAGGTTTGTCTGTGTACATGAGGCAGCTGTAACATTGCCACATGACTCACAGATTCACCAACTGGATGTGAGAGTAGATTGACAGGTGACCTTTGCACATGCTACCATAGCATTGTGACTCTCACACTAAGTAACGACACATAGGGCCAATGGGGAACAAGGTACTCAAGGTGACTATGTGAGGGTGTAGTGCTCCTGAATTGTTAGTGCTGGTATATATGAATGCTGTCTTGAGCAAAGGTGAGGTACATCATATGCAATGTGTTACAGGCAAGCTACATGCAAACATGTCAAACAGTGACGTTCTGTCAAGTGACACATGGACATCAGTACAGTAAGCAACACAGATGTCACTAGGGACCCACAGATGCACTGTATATCTGCACCACAGGTGGAATCAGTGTTTCAGGAACATAACAGGCAAACATGCATACAAACAAAGCTACAGTCAGCAGGCCTGTATGTAGACTATGCTACAACAAACAAAGTGTACAACTTCCAGTATGTAACAGTGCATATATGCAGGCACTCTAAGCCAGTACCCAGACATTCCCAGGTCAGATGGGCTGGGTCCAGCCGCAACCCCCACAAGTGTATAGATCACGTACCTTCGTAATGTTGAATAACTGGCCTGATACCCAAGTGCTCATACCTGTAATAATACACATGTCAAATAACAGACACTGAGCCCTCACTCAGCAGTTCCAAATGTAGTATGATGTATGCTACCTGTCCTGGCACCACAGTATCCTTGACATGTATGGACACTCTCCCTCCTGTCATAGTTAGTTCTGTGTTTTGGTGCTGTTATGCATGGTATGAGGTGTGACCTTGTAGTGCTAGTGTGCTCTTGTGAGCCCAGAACCTGCTGTGTAGTACTGCACAGATGTCAACATCCTGAAACATCTGCATTGCAGAGTCGTGTGTGGACAGTATGCAACTTGCAGTTGACATGGCCATCATTAAGTATCAATATGTACATTGTTTTATCCCCTGTGCTACCTATGTAGGTGGCGATCCCTTCACAGCCTCACCACCAGTATGCACAGATGTGCAGACAGAACACTGTGGTAATTAGCATGGGTGAACAAAACAATACAATGACATTCAAACTGTAACTGCATCAGGCATGCTGGTATATACCCACAATGCTATAATTACACTGTACTGTTGTCAACATCATACTATTACAATACGTCTATGTAGTCACCCTGTGCATCAGCACCATGTTAACCTGTTCCTGAACTGATCTTACAGATTGCAGGAGGTGGCACAGTTTCATCATATGCACAGGGTGTGTACCTGGTATGCCTGAGTCTGCCACTGATACAACCAATTGACATGTCTGTTTGTGTGTGTGTGTTGGTGAGGGACAGCAGTACAAGATGGGGCAATGTTGATGCAGTGTGTGCGTGTATGCGGTAGCCCTAGGTGTTATCACTTTGCATGTGTGTATAAATGCACACAGTCCCACCTCATGGCTGCCATATACAGGTGTTTGTGGACAGCCGCAGACTGTACCTGCCAGGACATACAGATCACTGTCTGTGGCCATGGACACGGTACCTGTGCCTGGCAGGGGTGCTACGGACCGTATTAGGTACCAATCTAGACTGGGTACTGTCATCAGAAGCAGGTGTTCGTTGACTGGAGACAGGTCCCTGTTGGGACTGTCCAGCACCACGTGCACGTGGTCTCCTGGGGTGGTCCGATGACAGCAGAGACCCAGCATTGCTGGGGCTGCTGCTGGCACTATGTGAGTGGCTGCGGCACTGTTGTTGTCTGCGACGGCTGCCAGCTGCTGCTGTTGCTGGCATACGGCCACGTCGACGCCTCAACCATCCACCATTGCCCTGGCTCATGGACACATAGTTGTGGAACAGATCTAATGTGTCCCCCCAACGTCTGTCAATGACCTCGGTGAAGTTGCGGATGGCAGCGGCAACATCACGCATACTGTCACTCATGGCTGTGCGACATGCTCTCAGCTCCCTCAGACCCTGTCTGGTGTACCATTCCATACGTGACTGCGCCTGCATTACAGCCCGGAACATAGCTGGGGTTGAAAGATCTCTGTGGGCATGTCTGACAGGGACGGTACGCCCATGGATGCTCCCACGAGAACCCATGGACATCTGCTTGTGTGGTACCGTGTCAGGGCCCTGGCCATGGCTGCAGTGTGGGGATGCATGTGCCACTGGTACCACATTACCCTGGTCAATGCCCACTGTATCCTGTCCATCACCTAGGGACATTGGTGACAAAGGATGTATTGGCAGGATGACTGTGTGCATAGAAGGGGTCGACAGCTGTGTAGTGTCAATTGGCTGACCAATGACGGACCCTGGCACACCTACCTGTGCCATTACACAGGTATCATCATCACTATCCACAGCAGCTGATTCAGGTTCCCTGCTGCATGACATGAAAGCAGCACCAGAACCTGTGGGAGTAAGACAGGAAATACAGTTTACAATGTGTACACAATGCCACCACTGATGCACACATGGGCACACGCACACATGGGCACATGCACACATACACACATGGGCACATGCACACACCTCAGTATATGAGATATCAACCCACAGACACAAACAAACCTACAATCAAACACATTGCACTACTGCTTCAGCCTATTATTACTATTAGTATACAGAGTAGTGAAGGTAATGGTATTACACACTCACCAGCATGGAGAGGCTGCCTTGCTGTTACACCAGAGGGACCTGCGGGAAAGAGACATTCATCGTCAGTGGGCACAACTGTGCCATTGATACTGTGGGCATGTTACAGTTCAGTAGTGCAACAGTTAGCTTCCACAGGTGTACTGCAGATAATGAGGTTATCACTAATGCACAATAATTACCAAGATAACGGCTACAAATCGAGGACACACCCCACATATGCATAACCTAACAGTGTACAGAATGGTCACTATACACATGGCATGTTACCTGCACGCTCTGTGTCCTGCTGCTGTGTGGCTCCAGCCTCCATCATTACACATGTATGCTGTTGTTGTTGCTGCTGTGCTGGAGCCACAACACTCAGGAGTAGTCCCTCCAGTCTGGTGAGGGGGGATGTCTAGCCACCCCACCACCTGTGGCAAGCTGCTGCCTGTGGATATCCGACACACGCTGATGGACATTTCTAATTAAATCACTGCAGTGATGGCGTACCTGCTTATATGTCCGGTTATGTGTGCCTATGTCATTTACCCGACGGACCAGGTCTTGCCACAGTGCAGCCCTCTCCTGCTGGTTCTGGCTGGTGTGGGAAAAGAGTACAGCGAAATCCCGCACCAGGCTCTGGTGTATCTCCTCCTCTTCTGCAGCGGAGTAGACTGGGTTCCGCTGGTGAACCATGTCTCTGAAAAGTAGAAGGGAAATATGTCAGCAATATCTGTCAGCAGACTATAGGTTCATAGGTTCATACTAGGCTATCTGCCCTGGGGCAATTATAAGCCTAGCCCGATTATGTATGGCTTACACCACCCCTTGATTTGAGTATACTGTGCCCTTTTTAAGGTTTAGTTTACTGTGCTTCTGTCTAATAGTGACACGGGAGTAATCCCTGGGACAAACCTATGATCCCCCATCCACTTATCGAGATTCTTCTTGAAGAGATTCAGTGAGGTGCTCTGCCTCACATGAACTGGAATTCTATTCCAGAGCGAAGGGAGCCTCTGGGTTATGAACCTGTCCCTCCAGCAAGTTCTATTTATTTCTGTGCTGAGGTTCAAGTCCCTCGAGTGTGTGGCTCTCAGGGATTTAGATTTACTGAGGTGGAGCATGTCCATTAATTCTGGATTTGACATAGCTTTGTATGTCAGGCACAGATCGCCTCGAAGTAGGCAGTATGCAACTGAATAGAGCTGGAGTTTTTTTAACCGAGCAGCATATGGCATCTGTTTGAGACCCTTGATCCTCTTGGTGAGATACTTTTGGGGTCTTTCTAATTGCTGCAGGTGTCGGGTAAGGTACATCCCAAAAGGGGCATTGTATTCTATGATGGGCCTGATGAGGGATGAATAAAGGGGCACGATTACCTCTCTTGATCTAGATGTGAAACCCTTCGTGATGAGGTGGGCTATGTAGCAGGTCTTTCTAACCACTTTGGCAATGTGGTTTTCAAAGGAGAGATTGCTATCAACTTGGGTCTCCAGGTCCCTAATAACTTTCTCTGTACTTAATGGGTTTCCGCCTATGTGGTAATTTGTGAGCACATTGTTTTTGCCAAAGGGTATGACTATACATTTTTTGGCATTTAGCTTTAAACCATGGCGCTGGCACCAGTTATCTGTCTCTGTGAGACCTTTTTGAAGGATGTCTGTGTCAGCTGGAGAGTTGATTATGGCGCCCAGTTTGCAGTCATCTGCAAACTTGGTGAGCTATAGTCCTCCCACGTTTGCCTGTACCTCAGAAAAGTATATACTGAACAAGAGTGGTCCCAGGACAGAACCCTGTGGGACACCACTTGTGACCGGTTTCGAGTCTGACATGGCTCCAGCAACTCTTACTCTGTGGGTTCTGTCTTTGAGCCAGTTTGCGACCCATCTTGTGACATAGGGGTTTATATTTAAGCTGGATAGCTTATCTATGATGCCCGAGTGGGGTATTGTGTCAAATGCCTTTGCAAGGTCCAGATAGGCTGTGTGGACTACCTTCCCTTCATCTATGGCTTTGGTGACTGTTTCAAAGAAGTCAACCAGGTTCAAAAGGCAGGATCTGCACTTGACAAAGCCGAACTGGGTAGGATCTAGTGTCTGTAGGTCCCCAATGTCTTTGTTTATGAGCTCCATGATGATCCTCTCCATAGCCTTGCAGACTAAGCAAGTTAGGCTTATGGGGTGATAGTTTCCAGGGTCCGTAGAGGCTCCACCTTTGTGGAGTGGGACCACTGTTGCTGTACACCATTCTGTGGGCACATATCCTGTAGTGAGGCTGAGATTGTATAGCTGTTTTATTTGAGGGATTAGTTCCTCTTGTAGTTTATGTAGGACGCAACCTGGGACGCCATCTGGTCCCATGGAAGCAGCGTTTTTTGCTTTGTAGAGGGCAGCCTTCACATGAGCATCTGAGATGTTTGGGAGGCAGCCCTCTGCCGGGATAGATACTTGCTCTTTTGGGGGGGGGGAGGGGGTGGAGAAGTTTGCACTGAACCTGTCTGCCAGGATATTGGTGATGTCTGTGGGTTCAGTGTATTTTTTGTCGTTTAGAATCAACTCAGAACAAGTCTGGGAGTTGCATCCCAGGTTTCTAACATAACTGAAAAATGCCTTATGATTGTCTTTGGTGTCCTGTGCAATTTTTCTCTAGAAGCTGGCCTTGGAGGATTTTATGAGGGATCGTAATTTTTTGCCAGTACTGATCAGAGATGCCTTCCCTATTAGGGATTTTGCTCTATCATGTAGTAGCTTCCTCCTTCTGTTGTACAGTTTATTTATGGCAGGGGTCCACCAGACTGGACGCCTGCCTTTGGATGATTGGGTCTTGGTTTTGTTTGGGATAGCATGATCCATGCATTCCTGGAGATGTCTGTAGAATGCATTTATATAGGATTCTGCAGTTTGGGCTGTAGTTTCCACTGGCCCTGGGGCCTTGAAGGATTCCACTTCAGTTTTGAGAAGTAAGAAGTTCACTTTTGAGAAGTTTTTCACTGTGGTTTTCTGGGCTGGAGGTGGGGTCAGGATGTGGACATCCAGTGAAATTAATTTATGGTCTGATCTTACCAATGAGTGATATACTTCTGGTGTGGAGCATAGAGTCCCCATGTTGGTAATGATCAGGTCTAGTATGTTGTACCCTCTTGTGGGAGTGGTGACTAGTTGTTCCATAGCATTTGAGTTTATAATTTCCAGGAATCTTTGGGATAAGGTGCTGGGGCTTGAGTAGTGCTCCCAGTCAATGTTTGGGTAGTTGAAGTCGCCCAATATAATGGTGTTTGGAGAGATCTTCATGTTCTCCAATGTTTTCAGGAAAGCCGAATGGGATTCCTGACTTTGAGAGGGTGGTCTGTAGGATGCTATAAACTGAAAAGCAGTCTTGCCCACTGTTAGTTGCACATGGATGGTCTCCGATATTTTGTGCAATGCCACTAACCTGGAGGTGTGGATATCCTTGATAAATATGGAAACTCCCCCTCTTTTTGTGGTTTGGTCCAGGTTTTGGGGCCGAAAAGCATGATATGAGGTATAGCCTGGTAGTGCTGGGGTGCTCTCTGGAGTCTTGAACCAGGTTTCTGTCACTGCACAGATATTGATGTTCTCCATACTGAGGAAAGCTTTGAGTGCGTGCATCTTGAGGTTAAGACTTCTGGCATTTAGCAGCATTACCCTTAGTTTCTTGTTCCTTGTGCTGTCTATGGGGGTGGGCTTGACTTTTGAGCCTTGCCTAAAAAGGCACTATGGGGGTGGCAAGAGCCTTTGCCAATATCTGAAAGCCCAGTGGTGACAGGTGCAAGCCGCCCCTAGCGAAGCAACGTGGCTTGTCGAGCATGTCATCCCAGGCTGACAGACACTGGATCCCCTTTGAATGATACCAAAATTTTAGCCAATTGTTAAAATTGATCATTTTGTCTTTGTACTGTGGCATCATTCTAGGTGAGGGTAAGATGCTGCTCAAGGTCAGGGTCATACCAACCTGGGCTACATGATCAGAGAGCTCCTCTATGTCTCTTTTCATGTAGTCCAGGGAGGTACATCTCAGGTCATTCACACCAGCATGTACAATGACTGAGTCATATTTGTATTTGCTTTGGAGTGACCTGAGTGCTTGCATTATGTGTCGGATCCTAGCACCCGACAGGCAGCTCACCATGACCTTCTCTTTATTCAGCCTGGTGAGTGGGACGTCAGTGTGTCTGACAATAGAGTCACCTATAACAAGAGTATCAGGTGTGTTATTCAGCCATAAGGGCTGTGGCTGCTTGGCACACTGACTTTGTGGGTTATGTGTTGTGTGTGTTTTGTTTTGAGGTAGCGTTTGCTTGGATGTCTGCTTTGGAGGTCTCTGTTGCTTAGGTAGATTTTTATTTAGAGCCTTTGAGTATGTTTTTGTGTATTTATGTGTTTGGTTCGCTGATGTGGTGGGACTATGTGATACTGGAATTGTGTTGTGTGAGGTTACCTTCTCCTCCTGACTGGTTACACCAGCTTTGAGATGAGAGAGCTTAGCCTCCAGTTTGGCTAAATAGTTGCATCTCTCACATATATTTGAACCTGTTTGGAGGAGGAGAGGGTTGTCCGTGTACATGAGACAGTTGTAACATTGCCTCAAAATTCCCAGATTCACCAGCTGGACTGGAGAGGAAACCATTGACTGACCTTTGGACATGCTAGAGTAATAGGGAAACTGAATTTAAGATGGACCAATAGAGGACAGGGTAATCGTAGAGAGTATAAGAGTAAGTAGTGCTTATGGTTTAATAGTGCTAACTTGTAGGATTACTTAATTGGACCAGTGAAGGGCCTTAGAATGAGAATATGGTGTTTAAATTGAGAGATAGAGCAGTTCTAAGGGAAAAAGTGAAGAGCAGACTTTGTGGAGCCAGGAATAGTTTAAACCCAATTAGGCGGCGCTGCCTGCTGTGGCGCTATGCTCAAAAACGCGCAAAAGAGGGTTTTAAGAGAGGAAGATGAAGGAGTTTTGGAATTGACCCAAAATGGCCAATAAAACTATAGTTTCAAGTCAGTAACCACTCCCACAGGGGCAGGCAGGCTGCTCAATGTTTTTCACTGCCACTGATCAACAGAGAGACTTTCCTTTAGCCCAAGCAAAAAATGGCCTCACAGAAACTTACAAACAGTTCAAGAACAGCAAGCCTGTAACTGAACTTTTTTAAATCTCAGAAAAGTGGGAAAAAAGCAAGATGTTTTTTGTTTTTTTGTTTTTTTCAGAGATAACAGAGGTTAACAAGTATCAACAAGTTATA
Source organism: Protopterus annectens (assembly GCF_019279795.1). Taxonomy (NCBI): domain Eukaryota; kingdom Metazoa; phylum Chordata; order Ceratodontiformes; family Protopteridae; genus Protopterus; species Protopterus annectens. Next base: position 1,738,536,952 of record NC_056732.1, on the reverse strand, counting down.
ACAGTGCAGTAAATGACCCCACACAAGAGTGCTAGGCCAAAGACAGATAAAATGCAAGTTTTGAGAAAAAAACGAGTTTAAAAATAAGTGCAAACAGGAAAATCAGTAAACAGCTCTAGGTTGTGCTCTAAATACAGTTACTAATGCAGAAATCAAATTTAACAAGCCAGAAAATGCTCAAAATAGGCAGCTATGCAGAAAAACTTAGCAAATAAACAGAGGAAAAATACTTAAAGTCTCAAAAGTGGCTCCTTTCTTCTCTCAGCGTTTTCTCCTCTTGGTGGGTGCTTCACCAACAGCCAACAAGCCTGAAAACACATAATACACATTATACTTGACTGCAGTGATATAACTTAGGCACCATATATAGCATCTGTCTGTCTATTGGGGGATACACATGTACATGACGAGATATCAGTGCTCATCCGACAACTGTGCAACAGTACCTGGCACACTCCATACAACAGACTAGTATACTGCAGCAGTCAATACACTGTTTCAGGTACAATACATGGCCCCACACTGCGGGTTTGAATCAAGGTACTGTATGGGGAACATTATCGGCCCATGCACTGCACACAATGCACGTTACATATTTCACTGGTACTGCACACTACTCTTACTTGCCATAACCCTACCTACACCACAGTGACATACAGGGTAACACAGCACAACCTATGGCAATGTAGTATGTGTTGATCGCAATACCCCACACACCTGTCTCTGGCCACACACCATGGACACACACTACCATGACAGACAGACAGTCATGGTGAACAATCACACCAGTACACAACATGCACCCAGTCACTAGCACACTCATTCCACCTCACATATTCCGTTTGCAATGTGTTAATGGGTGTGCATTGCGTCCTAGGTAGGTAGTGTGCTTTTGGCCCTGGGCCTACAGCAGCATACTGTTATACTATCCTACCCCTTGTGACACATGTGTTATGATCGTACCTGCTCCTTACAAACAGTTACACAGGGTGATTCATATGGCATATTTCCTATCAGCATAACATTCAGCAGGGGTATGTCTGACATCTACTCATGGGGAGGCTTGCTTCTTAATTCTGTGTGGTCTACTACAGGATATGTTATAGCAGTGGGTAGGGTCCCATACCTCCACCATGTGCTCTATACTGCAGTGACAAGGACGACATACGTAGGTAATTTGTGTTGTGGATGTTGGAGGTGTTACCATGGTTGGGAGACAACTGTCATGGGTGTGACCGAACTATGTATATCCAGCAGTGGTAACCTCTATGTAGGTAGTCTGTGTGCACTCTGTGGTGTTTGAGTGCATTGACACAGTTACTTGCATATGTCTGTGTCCTTCACCATATCTGTAGCTGTCATGGGAGGTACATACCATGTAGGTCATTGTGGGGTGTGGAGGGGTACAGTGGCCTACATGTCCATAGCTGACACACCACATCCGCTGACACATTCCATGTACAGGTATTACAGGACTAGTGTGCCACTGTGTGTATCAATGTGGAGCCTATTGTACACTTGTTGACCCTGTTCCCCCCTGACACATGCAGTGGTGGGCAGGCAAGTACATATGTGGTGGTTACTGGTATCAGTGTTTTTGAATGGGGTATGGTACTCCAGTATCCACACTGGTGTTCACTCCATGCCTGTGACACCAGGCACCTGTAGCAAGACATCTGCACACATGTGCCTCACACAGTCTATATATGTATATATATATATATATATATATATATATATATATATATATATATATATATATATATATATATATAGATAGATATATGTATTGATATATTTATATCTGTATATGGATATATATATATATATATATATATATATATCTCTGTTTGTATATATGTATATATCATATGTATATCTAGATGCAGATATATACATATAGATGTGGGGAGAGAGTGAGAGAGAGAGACACAGGGTGAGTGTAAGTTTGAGGGGGTGGGACAGAGAGTGAGAGATAGTCATATACAGACATGTCTGTTGTCAGTCAGATCTATCTGTATATGTGTAAGTCTCTACAGATATCTATATATGCATGTGTGTATTACATATATCTGTACATACATATTCTACCAATCTCGGTGTCTGTGCAGTATGTGAGAACCTGGTTCAAGGCTCCTGAGAGCACACCAGAAGTACCAGGCTATACCCCGTATCATGCATTTTGGCCACAGGACTCGGGACAACACGGACAGGGAGGGGGTGTGTCCATATTCATGGAGGACACACACACCTCCAGGTTAGTGGCAGCACATGAAGCATCACAGACCATCCAGGTGCAGATAACCATAGGCAAACCTGCTATACAACTGGTAGCATGTTACAGACCATTCTCCCGATCTCAGAGACCACAGTCAGCCTTCCTGTAGACATTGGAGGATATGAATGTCCCACAACACACCATCATATTGGGGTGCTCTCTGGAGCATCATATTGGGGTGCTCTCTGGAGTCTTGAACCAGGTTTCTGTCACCCTAACATACACTGGGTGCATTATTCTACCCCAAACACCCTAGCCCAAAGGTTCCCGGTATTCACTATGTCAAATGCAATGGAACAGCTAGTCACCTCTCCCACAACAGGAGATAATATACTAGACCTGATCATCACAAACATGGGGACAATGTGCTACACACTGGAAGGATACCCCTCACTAGTCACATCTGACCACAGACTAATCACCCTGGATATACATATCCCACCTCCCCCACAACACAACAGACTACAGTGGGAGACCTCTCACATGCCAACTTTACACGTCTTATAACTGAGTTGGTATCCTGAATGCCCACTGGGCCAGTGTAATCCACTTCTCACAATGCAGACACCCTCACATATGCTTCTACAGACATCTCCAAGAATGCATGGATCATGCAATCACAAATGGAACCATGACCCTCTCCACCAAGGGCAGGCGTCCTGTCTGGTGGACCCCAGCATTGAACAACTTGTATAACAACAGATGGTAGCTACTGCACGGCAGAGCATACTTCCATAGAGCTACGGCATCTCTCATCAGCAGTAGTAGACAGATGGGTTTTGTTGTACAAACATGCAAGGCCAACAATGAGAGGGACATCGCTATGGTCACTACAGATAACCACAAGGCCTTCCTCTGCTATGTGACACACCTGGGTGGGAACCCTCAGTTGTGTTCACAGTTAGCTCACAGTGACATACGCTACACTGAACACACAGATAATGCCAACAGTCTGGCAGACAGGTTCAGTGCAGGTTTCTACAGTCCCTCACCCACACATGTGGAATTACTTATCCCAGCTGACTGTAACCTCCCTGTCATCTCGGATGTCCAGCTGGGAACCACCCTCAGCAGAGCTGTAAACACAGCAGCAATGGGACCCAACGGTATTGTGGGTTGCATGCTACGTGAACTGCAAGAGGAGCTACACATGCACATTACATGCTATTCAGCCGTAGCCTTACTACAGCATATGTACCTGGACACTGGCATACAGCAACAGTAGTCCTACTCCACACAGGAGGCACCTCTACAGACCCTGGTAACTACCGCCCCATACGCTTAACCAGCCTGGTCTGCAACACTATGGAAAGGATCATTATTGTACCCATATACAGAGACATTGGGGACTTAGACACTTGTTCCCACCCGGTTTGGCTTTGTAGAGGGCAGATCCTGCCTTATGAACCTGGTTGACCTTTTCAAATCAGTCACTATAGCCATTGCTGAGGGCATAGCGGTCTATACAGCCTACCTGGACTTGCCTACAGCATTCGACACAATACCGCACTCTGCCATCATAGACATGATCAACAGCTAACATGTAAATCCATATGTCACATGATGGGTTGCAAACCAGCTAACAGATAGAAACCCTATAGTCAACCTCACTCCTGCCATGTCAGACTCAGAGCCAGTCACATGTGGTGCCCCACAGGGCTCTGTCCTGGGACTACTCATGTTCGGTATATCATTCTCAGATGTGGAAGCAGACATGGGAGGGTAGTGGCTGACAATGTTCAAAGATGACTGCATACTAGGTGCCATATTCAATACACCTGCTGACACATATATCCTACTGACAGGCCTCACGGACACCAACAACTGGTGGCAGAGTCATGGCCTGACACTGCATGCCACGTAATGTATACTCATACCCTTTTGGATGGACAAGGTACCTACATATTATCACATAGACAATAACCCACTGAGTACAGACAAAGTAATCGGAGACCTGGTGACACTGTGCAATGCTGACCTCTCATTTGACACCCACGTTGCCGAAGTGGTTGGATGGACTTCCTACCTTGCCCACCTTATCATGAAGGGATTCACATCCACCTCAGAAGGGGTCATTGTACCCTTATACTCCTCCCTTATCAGGCCCATGACTGTGTACTATGCCCCATTTGGTATGTACCTCACCTGGCACTTGCAACAGCTAGGGGGACCCCATGAGTACATCACCAGGTGGATCAAGGGTCTGCAACACCTGTCATATGCTGCCAGACTAACATAACTCATGCTCTATTCCATAGCATACTGCCTACGTAGGGGTGATCTGTGCCTGATGTAGTAGGCCATGTCCAATCTGGTAGTAATGGACATGTTCCACCTCATACAATCCAAATCTATCAGAAGCATGACAGCTACGGATTTAAACCTCAGCACACATATGAATAGGACATACTGTAGGGACAGATCCATCACTAAGTGGCTTCCCATACTGTGCAACAGGATCCCAGTTCATGTTAGGCAGAGACCCTCACTGACACTCTTCATGTGCATTCTTGACAAGTGGATGGGAGATCATAGGTTTACAGCAGGGGTCATCTCTGTGTCACTACTAGACAGAGGCACAGTACACTAACGCTATTATGTAGGGGGGGTCTTCACTCTGTCACTACTATACAGAGGCGCAGGTTTCTAAATCTATTCTATACACTGTCTGCAGATAGCCTAGTACTATACTATGCCACTGTGAATCTATATCTGTCTATGTATTTCTACATCCCTGTCTATCTATGTATACACATATGCATATTATATATATATATATATATATATATACATACATATCTCGATATACATACGTATACACGTTTGATATATATATATATATATATATATATATATATATATATACACATACTCCTTTTTAGGTCCACATATGTATACACACAGTAATGTACTGCTGAACACCCATTACTGTACCACCTACTTGTACATTGCACTACAACCTACATTGCTATGTGCACATAGCTACCATCACATACATATGTATGTGGAGCCTTCAGTGACAGTTTCAGTATGTCCCCGTCCCTATGCACATCCTCATATACATAGATACAGACCAATAACACATCTGGAGGGTTCACAATATGTAGAGTATTATAGTAGTACTTTACATTACCTGTGTTTGTTGCAGCTGTTTGTGTAGGCTTGCAGTTGCTTGGCCTGCTGTCTGCCTATTTGCCTTGATGTTTCCGGTTTGTTATTTCTTTCTCTTTCTTTCTGTCTTTCTTTCTTTTATTTTTTTTTTTTTTGGTTTTCTCTCTCTCCCTCTCTCTCTCTCTCTATCTCCAGCGGGTGCAATGACAGTATTGCATGTGTGGACTGGGAGTACAGGATGCTTTTGTACGTATCTGCACATGTCCATGTGATGGCCTCTGCACCAATTGTTAGCCAGCATTTACTAATTGCATGCAGCCTGTTGTGTAGCGATTGCAGTTCTCACTGTGATTACAGTCCTGTGCTATAAAAAGGTCTGTTAGGTAGGCATAGCCCTTTTAGATTATCAGGGTGGGGACCATGCTGGTTTGCTGTGGACACTGTTCTGTGAGTGTAAGGGTTGGTATGTCTCTCATATTTCAGGCTGTGTTGTAGACACTGCAATGCATGTTGTTCTGTAAGCTACTGTTAGTACATTTGGCAGGGTGTCAGTGGGGCACAGTTGACATTTGTTTTCACATCAGGGACATCCCTGTAACTCAGTCACAGTTGCTATGTCTGCACTCTTAACTATTCCACTATGGCTGTGTTTATCCTGCTCTGAGTATGTGTGTGGCTTGCCAGATGCTACTGTGACATTATTACCTAGTAGCTACCAACTAGCATGACTGTTTCTCAGCACACAGTACTATTTTTCAAATCCACTAGATTTGACAGTAAATATACATGACATGCTTTGTGTGCTAGACTTGTATATTCCCTTTAAATTAATTCCTACTATTTTATGATATATTTCTTTTAGCACAATGATCTTGTATAGCAGTCATGGCTTAGTGGTAAGTCATGCAGACTAGTGTTTGTAAGGTCCTGGGTTTGAGACTGAGGGAGGTATTTTATTTTGCTGCTGAGAAAACTACAGGCCTTGTCATTCAGAGTGACTAAGGCACTTTTAAGCAGTTGTAAGCGGGTTAGCACTGGTTTGCACGGAGGTCACGCATGCGCACTGCCGCTTAGCTTCGTGCACACCTGCTTACTACTGCTTAAAAGTGCTTACTCTCACGCACACCCACGCTATTTTCTTTGAAAGAAAAGAAAATGGGGAGATAGGAAAGTGGCAAAAAAGGGGTCACAAAGAGGGTAGAACAGTAGGGAAACAAGCTCGGGTTTTGCAGGAGGGATGTAGGTAAGGCCCATAGCTGCCCATTTCTTCATTAGCAACAGCTGTGCATATGTTTGTAATTTGGTGTGACATTTGAAACCTTCCACCCCTGAGAGAGGTGTAAGGACAACAATAATACTTGTTGTACAGCCAATTGTAATTGACAGTTTACATGTCCAGCAGACATGTGTGCAAAATGGGCAGCTATGTATGGGGCGTAATTTTTTTGTGGATACAGAGTGCACTTTTTTTTTTTTTTCAGGTGAGAGTGGTATGTCAGGTACAGGAAGTCGATATAGCTGGGGAGCTAGGTTGGGTAGATTAACAGACAAGACAAACAAGACGCATACAGGGGCGGTGTATGACACATGTGGGGGGGTTACACAATTGACGGGGATGGATGTTTGGATATCTCGAGCCCATGACCCCACAGATGGCAACAGTGGAACTGAGATCCCCACCCATGGGCAGTTGCCACTGTGCCTTCACTGCCCAGGACGGGGCTGTGCTGGGGGCTGTGTAGGCCAGGCAGCAGGCACACCCATGAGTTGTGCCACCCATGCCTCAAGCTGGCATAGGTGCCCAAGCACAGCGTGCCGGATCTCACTACGCACCACAGTCCGGACACTACGGAGGGTGAGTGGATGTTCTCCTCTGGCCATGCTTGCAGAGGGGGGACGAGCCCCATCCCCTGCAGAGCTTCCACCCACAGGTGGCACAGGGCCACCGGAGGAGGGTCCGGCCTGGGCACTACTGCCAGGTGCACTTACCAGCTGAGGTGGGAGAGGTGGGTCCGCTGGAACCCGCCTTCCCTGTCGTCCTATGTTTTGCATTATGTTATGACAGTTTGGGTTAGTAACATACAATACCATTCACAATTAGTTGTAACAGCATGCATTAATATTCCCATTAACCAAACACCCATATATTCAAGCCATTAAACATGCATAACACATGCATAATTTGAACAACAATACACAATCCAACAACATGCAGGGTTGACTGATGGCAACAGGCCATCAGGTTTGGATGTATGAACAAGGCAGATGCATCAACGTACATGCAAATATGTATGAACCAACAGGACAAATGTCCAGGGGTGTTAATTATGATTGCACATACCAATTTCACGTGGAATGGATTATATGTGGTTATATGGTAGGGTGAAGAAAATTTAATTAACAACTTCAAATACCAATACATATGCTGTACATTTCTACTAGCTGCAGATATATACACACTACAGTTCTGCCTACAGTTTCCTATGTGATAACTACTTCATGTTGGTGATAGGAATGTTACTGCTACATCAATATACATTTAATTTTTATTCATACACATTCATATCTGGCTCTGTTCAGCTACATCATCCTGCTACATTTGCTTTATATAGCTATAGACAACTGTGGATGTTTGGTATTTCAGACAACCATACTATCTGCATATTGCAGACTGAGAGCAAAATATCCAGATTTTGGGACACACATTCCAGCTGCAGTACTGTTTTCAACACACGTTACTGTTTGGTTCTGCCTGTTACATTCATTTCATTCTGTACTGACTGCAGTATACTTTATTCAGGAGTTATTACTACTTTATTGGTGGATTCATACCTCTTTCTCACACTCTCTCACTTGTTTTATTTTTACAATTCAGGATGGTACTTAATTCTAGGCTTTATTGACATGTTTTACCTGTAGTTATAACAATCCTTTCCAACAGTCTCACTTATGTCATGTTTCTGTATTTCAACAGGGATATATTTCACACATGTGTTTTACTCAGCTTCTGCAGCTGTACTTTTCAGCCTGCTGCAGGTTATGTACTATTATATTACAGGTGGGACATCTTTATTTTAGACTTGTTTCATTTTTATGTTTGGATTACAGGCTGCATCACACTTTTGTAATCAAGCAATACTTGCAAACCCTCTTACACTGTTACTTGCACATTTTATTAATTAGTGACTACACTGCACTCTTTTGCTAACTGTCATACTTATATATTTATTTACAGTTACAGGGAGAGAATTACTGACCTGCCTGGTGGCGCAACCGCACCAGCCTATCGCCATAGGCTTGACGGTTCACAGAACGGACACCTGCAGCTGTAATATAAATGAAGTAATATTGGAATACACATCTCCATAATATCAGCTAGGTTAATTTCTTACATAAATAATTACATGTAACTTACTCAGTAGTGGGGCGTTGGGCATTTGCCGGGCCTCCTGGATCCAACGGTTCAGTTGGTCCTGCTTCCGTCTCTTCAGGTCCGCATGGTGGTGATGGACCTGCTCACCAGTCCTTGGTATTCCTGTGGCACTGATGAGATCATGTGCCAACCGGTCCCACACCTCAGCCCTATATGCTCCCCACAGGACCTGGCCCTGCATGAGTTGGGCCTCATGATTATGGACGAGGAGCCAAACCATATATTTGGACTCCTCAATGCCCCACCTCTGTGCTCGGAAGCAAGTACCCTCACCTACACCTGACATCCTGGCTGCAAGTCGGTTCTACAATCGGTTATGCTGTGTATTCCCGCCTATGGGGCTTATATATGCCGTTTTTCCCGCACTTATCTGTGATTGGCCATTTTGGAATTGTATCAGCTTCACAAAACCTGCTTTGTCATGCTCCTCTTTCTATTCATTCCTATATATATGCTATTACTGCATTTCTAAGTGCAACTGTCATGGCTTAGTGGTTCAGTACTTTGACTATGGTGCATGGTACCCTGGGTTCAAACCTGGCCATTGCTTTTTATATTTTATGACTGTCTACACAGGCTAGGAGGTGTGTCTGTGTAAAGGCAGTTTTGATACAGCTTGTTCAACGCTACCCATCGGTTAGCTTGTTGGCACGGTGCGCAGCTCCGCGCAAACGGATCACGCTGGTTTACACGTGGTTTGGCTGTCAGCATGCATATTACGCTCAACTCAGCTATGGGCACACAGTTTTAGCGTGTTAAAACGCTGCTCAGCCCCGGGCACTCATTTTACACCTATTAAACCACTGCTCACCTACGGGCATTCATTTTACACCTGTTAAAACACTGCTCACCTACGGGCACTCATTTTACACCTGTTAAAACACTGCTCACCTATGGGCACTCATTTTACACCTGTTAAAACACTGCTCACCTACAAGCAGATATCCTCAACTTGTTAGACTGTAGCTCAGCTATGGGCACATCTCACATTTTTTTTTTTTTTTTATCTCACATTTCTTCAAAATACATGGCCCATTTCATTACATTTTACATAAAATATAATTTTATATATGTACATATATGTCAGGGACTTGTTTCGTGCTTATTCCACTAAAAATAAAAATTGATGTTGTGGGGGCTCGAACCATGACTGCCTCCTCTTCAGCCGACGTCTCTACCGCTACGCTATTGCTTCTTGGCTTACTTTGCATATTTAGTTCTTATATGATTTTCCACTGACTGCTAACTGTGGCTAAGCGCCAGGCACGCCCGTGCAAATGAGCGCACTCACGGGCAAACATCTTTACAACTTATAAAAAAAAATTATTAGATGTTCATTTCTACATTTTATGTTCATAGTCTGTGGGGGTATGTGTTGTGTTTATTCACATTTACACGGACTCTGTCGTGGGGGTTTACTTTCGGGACTTTTACTCTTCTGGGGTCATGTCCGTTTGCAGGGTTTGCCCTATGGACACGCCCCCTACTGTCTTACATGGACCGTGTTAGCCTTAGGTGTGATTCAGCATGCCCTCATGCATATGCATGACATGCTGACATCACACCGTTTAACTGCAGCCTCCATGTAAGCCTTGTAACTCTTACACGGAGGCTTTGTGAATCCTGCCCAATATTTGTAAACATTACCATAGTGTTTATTTTACAATTAAGAAATAGGCTCAGAAGAACAAACAACTCAGGGACACATATGTTCATTTCATGCATAAAAAGAAATCCTTCTCCCACCAAAAAATATTATTCTATACAGTCATGCCATTTCATAAGGTTAGTAACATATGCTGGTTTATCCAGTGAACAGATATCATACATCAAGTATTATAAGCATATCTCTCAACCTCTTAGAGCAAGAAATATGAACAAAGACACAAATAATGGGGGGACAAAGGTCCAAAAATAAGGACACATTTTAAATATTGTTGTTACAGACTTAGAAAGTTGATAGAATAACTGCTTTTGCATTAGCATGAATTTTCTGAAGGATGTGAGGTCTGAAACTCAAATGGTTACTATTATTTCTGACTTCAGTCCTGAATAATTTGCCAATGATTTGCCAGAAAACCATAATTTTATGAGAAACTGACCAAAAATATGATGAAAAAATTTGGACATTCCGTGAAAATCTGGACAGTTGAGAGGTATAGGTTATAAGCTACTTACTAGTTGGATGTGCAATAACATCTGTTCAATGTATTACAGTGTATGTGTGTGTGTGTGTGTGTGTGTGTGTGTGTGTGTGTGTGTGTGTGTGTGTGTGTGTGTGTGTGTGTGTGTGTGTGTGTGTGTGTGTGTGTCTCACTGTTTACTTAACAAGCTCGGCAATACTTTTATTTGACTGGCTAAAAGGAATATTTTAGTGATGGTGGAGCGTAATTTGCCACAGCGAGAAAACACATTTAGCTAATATTTCTGACAAAGTAAATTTGCTGCTACTGCAAGAATGTCAGCAAGTTTTTAGAAAGAGCTTTTAAAAACATAATGCATCTGTACTGCCGGGTGGCAGAAATCTAATGTAACCCTGTTGGACATATTTCTGTTTCTCATACATCAGTTTAAAAATAAATATAATGTACAGAAAAAAATCACTTTTACATTGAGCATTGCAAAACTGCGGCATCAGTGATGCTATGCATACTTTAACACAATACCGCATGTATGCACAACTGAAGTACATCTACTACATCTCTGCAGAATCATTTCATTGAAGAGAGTAGAGTCAAAAAGTGTAGGCATGCAATGGTCCTATGTTATAATGTTAAAATAAATCCTTTTAAATTGAACCTAACTATATGGAGTATCCACAGGTCTGTTATTCAGGTTGGCCTTTTTCTCCTGACATTTTAGTTTGACAGCAAAACTCTCCTTGGTAAACCATTCCAGTTAAGGGTAAACTAGAATGATCCATGGTCAAAGTAGGAATTATTACTTGAATTAAACACACCCATTCTCACTGTCAAAGATACTGCTTTACCAGCTATTCATAATTGAACAGGATATAACTCAAACAAAAAAGAAAAAAAAAAAGGTTATCATATAACACAATCCAAATATATGAGCTGAATAGCAATGTGAAAAATATACCTAGCATAAATTAATCTTTAAATCACTGGTCATTTGTTTTTAGAATAGCATAAATAGTTAAGGATTAAAGAGGCTGTTATCTATTGGATTTTATTCACTCATTCTGTGATAAGACTCTTCCCCCAATTCAGGGTTGCAGAAGAGCCATACCTTATCCTTCTAATAAAGTAGATAAACCAATGGTGGACAGGATGTCACTCAATCATAAGACCCACAAAAAACATTTATCCTGCACATCAGTAGGAAATATGGAGTGTTAATGATTCACCAATGTCTCGTCTTTGGGATGTGAGAGGAAACCAAAGCACCTGTTGAAAACTCGCACAATCACAGGGAAGACTTGCAAATTCCACATATAGGGCTACCCTGCCTTGATCCAAACTAAACAGCCAAGCACTGGGAGGCAGAACATTAACTGCTTTTCCACCCACTGTAGATTTTACCTTTGAAGATTTAAACAGAAGATTCTCCCTAGAATTCATTAAAGTGCCTAGCATGAGCCATATGTTTCATGTTAATAGGGTCCTTTTCGTATGATGTGCTGAATTGTGATTCAGAGATATGTTAGCCATAATGAGGCAAGACCTCTTATCATCTAACTTGCATGCCTCTGAATAGCATTTACTACCATGACATCAAGATCTTTGCTGATCTGCATGTGATGATAGTAAACAGCTGCTTTTGAAGGCACTGCATTCCCCCATCACACACACACACACACACACACACACACACACACACACACACACACACACACACACACACACACACCAGTACCTAACCTGTCCACCCTTCCATTTTCCCCAACCCCCATAATATTTATAGTGTCATTAATGCGCTTATCTAATATGCCTTGGTGGGTAGTGGGTGCCTTCCACACCCGATTCCCATACTACTGTTGGTGCCATTATGTCACTTGTAATCACATGTCTGGTGGTTCTCCCCACCCCGATCCCCATTTCGCTGTACATGCCAGTAGGTCACTTTATGAGTATTCCCTGGAGAGCTAGTGACTCCCACACCCTGTTCCCTGTACTGCCACTGCTGCCATTATGGCACTTTAAGAGTATTCCCTGGTGATATAGTGAATCCCTCACCCTGATCACTATACTGTCACTGCTGTCATTATGACACTTTAAGAGTATTCCCTGGTGATCTAGTGAAGGCCCCACCCTGATCCCTGTACTGCCACTGCTGCCATTATGGCACTTTAGGAGCATTCCCTGGTTATCCAGTGAATCCCCCACCCTGATCTCTGTACTGCCACTGCTGCCATTATGGGTCTGAAGAGTATTTCCTGGTGGTTTAATCCATTCCCCCATCCATGATTCTTGCACTGCCTTTGGTGCCATTACAGCACTTAAAAGTATTCACAGGTGTCTAGTGGTCTCCTCATCCCTGATCCCTTATTGCCTTTGGTGCTATTATGGCATTTTAGGATTATTCTCAGGTGCGCTACTGGTCCCACCACCATATTTGTGGCAGGTAGCTGAACACAGTCTTTTGGCTTTGTGTTCAATACTTCAGAGTGTTGGTGATGGCTGAGCTAATCTACACAGACAAACAATTTCTTGAATTGCTCAGTAGATGCCTTCCTGGAGGTAGTTTGGGGGGATAGAGAGCTCATGGTTTATAAGCAAATGCCTCATTAGCATTCAGCATGACCATGGGGCCAGCTCGTTGCAATGCTGCATGTCTTCATGTTAGAGGATCATGCAGCACTGCATTAGGGCAGTAGTTGAATTGGGGAAACTTACTAAGATTTGTACAAGGAGGCGTAAACATTGTAGTTCCTTCTTGAATTCCCCTCTATCTTTTACTCAGCCATCAAAACTGTAGCTGTTTTGAATGTTAAATGTGTTACACCCAAAGTTTTATTTTATGTATAGCAAAATAAAAGTAGTCCACAGTAAACGTACTGCCATAGTAATATAAACCAATACACAGTAAAATTAGATACTTAGAGGCAAAACGAAGGACAGGATTAGGAATAAGTATATTAGAGGGTCAGCCCAGGTTGGAAGGTTTGGAGACAAAGCCAGAGAGGCAAGGTTACGTTGGTTTGGACATGTGCTGAGGAGGGTTGCAGAGTATATTGGAAAAAAGATGCTAAGGATGAAGCTGCCAGTTAACAGGAAAAGAGGAAGGCCTAAGATAAGATTTATGGATGTGCTGAGATAGGACATGCAGGTGGTTGGTGTGACAGAGCAAGATGCAGAGGACAGGAAGAAATGGAAACAGTTGATCTGCTGTGGCGACCCCTAATGGGAGCAGCCGAAAGAAGAAGAAGAAGAAGATAGGCAAAACGAAGCACAGCGAGCATATAAAACCAAATCGTACTTTATTTAGGTAAGCGCGTTCAGCACATCAACGTGGCTTCTTCAGACCTTAATAACACACATCAGTAAAACGTGCACTTATAAAACACTCTAAGTTAAAGCATCCAATAATATGCATTATCCCCCATTCATTAATGACATCATTATCCAAAACTTTTTAAAGGTATAATACACTATGTAAAAGATACAGCAAATAAGCACTCCTCTATACAGTTAATGCAAACTCACTTGTGGACAAATCATCTAGGTAAGCCTCTAGCTCTAAGTTTAGACTCAATGCCTTTGTTTATCCAGAGCTAAATGACATAGTATACTTAACATGCTCATAGCCTTCTTTCTTATGCTTAGTCATTTCGGTTTCCTCTATACATGCATCCTTGAAATATGGCTTCACCCTTTCTTCTCTCATATCCTTCACTTCATTCAATATTCCCTTCATTTCATTATATTTGCATCCCCTAGCCCCAAAACTATTCTCCAATTGTTTCATTCCTTCCTGGAATCCCTCATCCTTATGTCGTAATCTCGACATCCGCATACCCTGTCCTTTCACCACATTTTTAAATATTCTCCTGGGATCCATACTGTCTCTATGTAAATTATGATTTCTATAACATTCTTTCCTGTAGAGGCTAGTGGTGAAGGATAGATTTTGTTCCCTAATAACCATGACATCTAAAAACTCAATCATGTCCGATGAAAATTTAGTAGTTTAGCTATAAATTTGCTGCATTTGAATGTTAACCCTGATATATAGTGAATTTAATTGTGATGTGAGTTTATACATTATTTAGTTATTATACATTAAGTTATACATGTTGTTTCCACTGATATTTGAATAATATTTCATCTCTAGAGACATGAGAGATATATACATATATACAGAGATAGTTTTTAGTCACTTCATTCACAGTTTTACATCATACATATGTTTTTAAATATTATACGATAATATTATTATTATTTTTAACACTATAGACATTACAGTTTTTACATATACTAAGTTTTATATGTTTTGTATATATTTGGTCTGCATACATATGCACTTGTGTTTTTAACTTGTTTTTACCTTGGCTTAAAGCATATTATTTACAGGTTGACTTTAAGAAGTTTGTTTGTGTCTTTCGGCTTTTCCTGGTTAGGGAGTCGCCACAGCGGAATTCCGGTACGCTAATGATTGGTAGTGGAGTTTTACGTACCACATATGCCTCCACACAGAAGACGCTCTAGCTGAGAATCGAACGGGACAACGTCTTGCTATGAAGCAACAACGCTACCGCAGCACCACCACCACTTTAAGAAGTGCTGGTGATTAATTACTAGTTCTAAATATCTAGCAACCTGAAAATACCTTTTTCACTGATTGGATGCACTATTGAGTTTGTACTATAAGTAGCTAGTGCTTTATTCTGTTTTTTGATCTGAAGAAGCTATATGTGAAAGCACTCGTGTGTGTTATTCTATACATTAAACCACAACTTGGATCTACCTCTGCTGTGTACCACTGGTTGTATTTCTCATTTTTACTTTTTGAATTTGTTTGCTTTTACAAACCAGTGGTTATTTTTTTCCCCAACATCGTTTGTTTTTGGATTTATAATGATTTTAAATTTAGAGCAATCAAAGTTATACATGAAACGGCTAGATTGGGGAATATTGAAAATAAAACTGAAGAGGCTGAATTAAGATGGATTTTAAAACACAGGGCTGATAAGGGAGCTGGACTTAATGAAGCGGTCTCCATTAAACCTATACTTAAAGCTAGAGGCTTACCTAGATGATTTGTGCACAAGTGAGTTTCTATTAACTGTATAAAGAAGTGCTTATTTGCTGTATGCTTTATATAGTGTATTATACCTTTAAAAAGTTTGGATAATGATGTCATTAATGAATGGGGAGGATAATGCGTATGATTGGATGCTTTAACTTAGAGTGTTTTATAAGTGCACGTTTTACTGATGTGTATTATTAAGGTCTGAAGAAGCCACGTTGATGTGATGAAAGTGCTTACCTAAAGAAAGTATGATTTGGTTTTATATGCTCGCTGTGCTTCGTTTTGCATATAAGTATCTTATTTTTTTTATGTATGCATACCTTGATATATTAAAATTCATTTTTCCCAATGTTCTCAGTAACATGAAAAGTTACAAAAATTGCTTAACATAAGATGCCTAGAGTATAGTGACATTTACACATATAAAAGAGATATAGTAGCCTAACTAAAACTCACTGATAAATGACTAGTTGTAAATAATACAATTTCAAAGGAATGCATCAAGTAACACGCTTTAGTGGTATGGTAAGAGGTAATCAGAGTAAAGGAGTGCAGGATAAAGAAAGATAAATAAACAAGAATGAGAAGACAGCAAGATATTCTAGGAACTTCTCTTTTCCTATTTTGTGTCACAATAATGACTGTTACCTTAACACTGCAAATAAAGCTTCATCTGTGAACTAAGTATAAAATAACCTTTACTAAAATATAAAAAGGTAAAATAAATATTGTTCTCTAATTACTGCAGTCTTCTTGCAAGCATAAAACAAAAACTAAATAAATAAATTTCATAGTTTGGCAAAGCAATTAACACAGCTACTTACATGTTCAAAGTTAAGTCCTAGGTTACCTGTCCTTGTGGGCCATTTTAAGCCTAGCCAGTTTCCTTTTTTTGTACTCAAATTAACCTATTCCATTTGATTAGAGACTGGCCTTACCCATCCCATGGTAGCTAATTATATATTAGCCCTAATGCGAATAAATTGGATCATACCACAGATGATATGAGGGGACCCATGTGTAGGATAAAGCATCTAGGAGCTGCCTCTGTCCATTACAAGTATGGGGACAGTTTGGGAGTAAATTTTCTATTTCCCATCCATAGCTGCACTTGAATATTGACTAGGATGAACTTTGTTTTATGTGGCTAGGAAGTCTGTTCCAGAGCGGCAGTATCCTCTATGAGATATACTTGCCTCTTCAAATCATTCTGTTGATGTTGCAGATGAGATTCAGATACCTAGACTGAGTATTTCTGATGTCATTTGACTTGCTGATGTGCAGTAAATCCACCATTTAAACTCATCATATTTATTGGAAAAGTCATCAGAATTTTCCAAGCCTAACATCTGAGTGTGCCTTAAAATGCTGTCAAATGATATGGCCACTAATAAAAAACTAATACAAATCAGAAGCATCAAAGTGAAAAAGAAAGGCTGATGCTAATAATTAAAAAATGTATGAAGACACAAAAATATCAGGGAAAAACCATTGAAGAGAGAATCATAGTAAATTAGTTTATCACCAGATAGCTTTGCCTCTATAAAATGACATCAGGAAAGTAAAAACTTTTTTCTGTAAAATTGTCATACAGTATGGCAGCCCAACAGCAAGCCATTTTGAGTAACACATCAGAAAACATAAATTATCACTTGCATGGATGCAGGAACACTGTATTGCAGAAAATTTCAAGAAATAAAAATGTTTTATTTTCAGTTTTTGGGTGAGGTTGTCCTTAACAAAAGCAAGCTATTAAACCACTTTTCTTGCTGAAATATGAAAATAACACAAACATCAGTTTAGAACACAACAACTAAACATATCACTGAGTCAGTGAAGAAAAAATAACAATACTCTCTTGAATTACACAAAGAAATAATTAAAGCAAGGCTCTTTCAATCAAATTTGGACTGGATATGCTGTACACCAATCAGAGCAACTCAGCAATGACCCAAATCTTCTACTGGCAAAATATGGATTTAGGCTGGACAGTGGATATCCCAATAACTTGTCAAGTAGAATTTCCACCTTTTCAAATATCCATAGTTGAACTTTTATTGAAATTAATGGTTTTTCCTGACAAACCATATCCAGAACCACTGCATAGTACTAAATTTCTTCCCCCAGGCCAAAAAAATAAATAAATAAATAAAAGCTTTTTTGTAGAATTTGAGTAGTTTATTTTGTTCTGTTTCATGTATAATTCCAGGGCATGTACCGCTGTTCTTGTTTTTTGAAGGATATAGCTACCCATATAGGGACTGTTCTGAATAAAGAGGAACAGGTGATATTGTTAAGTACATTTGCTCGAGACAGCAAATAAACAAGGAGCATATGTATGCATTTGAAGGATAATAACCTGTGCTGTTTTAGCAAATACTGACTTTGAGTTAAGACAAAGGTGTATACTTTAAAAGAAAAGGAAATATAATGCATGCAGTCCTTTGGTTAAATGTGTTCCCTTTTGGAAGGTGCTGATTTACATAACACATTTTGTATTGTAGTTTGCTATAGAAGGTCTTTTAATTTAGGATAAGAAAAACAAACACATCCTGTAAAGTAAAGCCAGTTACCCACTGCTGATATCTATCAAGAGTTGAATCTCATTCATCTACTGTGACTTGTATTTCTGTCTGGAAGCACTGGGTAGTTAAGAAAAAACAACAATGCTCTCAAAGTTTGTATGTCTTCTTTATCTTCTCTTTGTGACACAGCACTTAGCTCCTCTCTCATTTAACTCTTCATGGGTTTGCATAAGCATTCTTTTCAATTAATGCGCAAATGCATTAATTATCTGGTATTTAGTAAAGCAAGAGATGAGCAAATCATATGTTGCAAGGTCCTGTCCTCTGTTTCAGGTTAACTTTCAGAAACTTCAGACTGACTTAAGGGGCTTAAAAAGTCCTTCACTGACATCTCTTGTCTTGTCTGGTAGTGTGAACCAGGTACACTTCTTGACTTTTAATGAACGATGATAAACAGATACATCAAGATCTATAAGAGGCCAGCTTACTGCCTTGTTGCTTGTGAATTGAAGATCATAAAAAGTAACAAGATAAGATTTATAGTCATAGGAAACCAGCTGCTAACATATGGTTTCTCATGTTTTATCAGTCGAGAAATCTGAAAAAAAAAAAAAAAAAAAAAAAAAAAAAAAATGTAGGAACAATTCTGGCATTCAAGGCCATCTCAGACTTAGCATTGATGGAGTTGCTGCATATCCATAAGTCAGACTACACTCGTGCAACCCACATGCATGGCCTCAACCTGGTCTATGACATAAATAGAATTTGTTGGCAGGACAGATTTGTGTCCCAATGACTCCCCCATCTGTAGAATAGACACCCTCTCCATGTCAAGCAGAGTACCTCACTAGCCCTCTTTAAGAGGAACCTGGACAACTGGATGGGAAACAGAAAATATACCCCTGGGATCCCACCAGTGTCCCTGCTGGACAGGGAAAACAGGTGCTGACTTTGTAGGCAAATGGGTGAAATGTTTGGCTAGACTTATAAGGGCTTCCGAGCCAATAGCCTAGTATCATCCTATGAACCTATTAGAGTACTATAATAAAACTATTCATTTTCTACGTATACATATTTTAAGCTTAAGTGATAATGAATCGTAAATGCACATAACAAGCTCTGGTAAAGAACAGCTGGCTAACTTCAATCTAATTTCAATACTACTTATTATTTTTTATTGACATATGTGTGTGTGTGTGTGTGTGTGTGTGTGTGTGTGTGTGTGTGTGTGTGTGTGTATATATATATATATATATATATATATATATATATATATATATATATATATATATATATATATATCTATAAAGAAAAGGTCCCTGGAAATCCAGAGACTCCATGGTGTAGAATACTTTAAACTTCGTTTGACAAGAGGCCTACAGGAAATACGCAAAGTATCCTCTGAAGACATACAAGTGGTTCAACAGCTTGGCTTCTACTTGTAAAAATAAAAAGTCAAGAGCATTCAGAAGCCATGCAGCTAAAAACACTTGTATGTCCTTTAGCGTAATTTGCATGTTTCCTATGGTTTAAGAACAAATACACTCTGAGAAGTCTCTTTTTTTCCAGGGACATTTTGATATTTTTGCCTACGTAGGTTTTCTGTGTGACCCTCTTAATTGCTGGGGGTTTTTCAATTATTCTGAGACATGTTTAGGCTGTATGTAAATCTCTGGTCTGGGTCTGCAATTATGTCTGACAAATAAGAAAAGAAATAAGTGTATTTTTAACTATGTTAACATAACAGGTAACAGTTTGCAACTTTTATTTAAAAATAAATTCAGCATTGTTACATCTAACCACCTGAGTTTATTCATAGCATTGAAACAATAAAACTCATCAACTGTGCACAGTGTATTTGTGTGTATTGTTAAATATAGCTCTATTGATTAAATGAATTACCATTTATAAAAAAGATCTTTATACCACCCACCTCCCTTCTATCCAGTTTATTCAACATGAGTCATATTTTGTGTAGACAGATATTCATTTATCATACTAAGCTGTTATAGATTCTGTGTTTTATAATCTGAAGTACTTAAAAAGGTACCTCTAATAACAGAATGCTTGTTAGTGCTGTTCAGAATCCTCATATAGCCACAACTGAAAAGGCTTTGGCTGTGTTATTTCTTTCAGAAGGTATGCAAACATACAAGCTGTTCCACAAACCAGAGCTGTGCAGATCCGAAATCTATTCCAACAAGTCAAAAAGCTAAGCTGAACAAAATTCAAAAGCACACTACGTGGCTGAAGAAAAACTGTGTGTGTCTGGGCATGCACATGCGCACTATGGTCTTTCCAAGTGGTTTTAGTATAGACCACTCCATAAAACATTAAGCCTGGAGTATCCTTCCTGAAACTGTATACACCTTTACCTGAGATACAAAGGACCTGACTAGCAGATAGGATATATGTAAACTGCAGGACCACTTCAGGCCTAATCTCATAACTTGGTGCAGATCTTGTATAGAATTATGCATTCCCTACAGCCCACCGGCCCTGAGGTAGGAAGTCAACTTGGGCCATCAGTGACACAAGTTTATGAATGAATCTGGGCACTGGAGGGGCCAACTAAGATGGAGATGATGAAGTGGCTACTAGTCTAGTCCCTTCTCCCACAGAAGTATAACAACACTGCCTGTGTGACACCTGGAAAACACCAGTGGGCCTAAAGACTTAGTATTGTACAGTGCTATATTGGAGTCATTTATAGGCTGCCAAACTGAGGGTCAGCAAAACTTCCTTTAGTGAACTTAACTTACCAATAGCAGTCTTTTCAGCTACAGCTACTTTTGCTCAGTTAAGTAAAACTACACGTGAGAGAGACAGAATATGTGCTATAATATAAGAATCTGACCCACTCTACTGCAAATATTTATTTGAATTTACAAAGATAATCAGTGATCCACTGAAAACTGACTTCATGTACAACTTGGAATCCAAAGGAAAATGATCACATACCTAAACTTATAGCTGTCATGCAAAAATAATCTGACACAAATTACAATATTAAGTGTAACATACATGGCAAATAAAAATATAATTCATAACATGGCAGGCACTTGGAAGGTAATTCTATTGTAGTACATGGAGCTGTGTGAATATGCTCCAAAATTAGAAAAAAGATAAACCAGTAGCCACTACTAACTAAACTAGAGTCTACCTATAACAAGGTTGCCAGATTCACTGCTCAACAAACTTATAAATCGCATAATTGTCTTTCACTAAGATATCTGAACTGGCTGGAATTACCTCACCAGCTTCTACTCTCTCAACTACAGATAATTCCCTTTATACTATACCTGAAATCCTTCTGCCGTAGCCTATCTCCCCTCGTCTCTCAATATTTCCCCACAAGGTCCATACGTAGCTCTGACCTTAACCTACTACAAATTTATAAACCTAAGACTAAAACTGGCTGCAACCTCTACAGCTACAATCCTTCCATATCATGGAACAAATTACCACTAGAAATCAGGTCCCTCAAACATCCAAATAAATTCAAAACTGCCACTAGACAGTACCTCCAAACTCACTGGCCTTGCCTCTGCACTCATCCTCCCTGATCTAACCCATTAATTCATATGTAATCACCAAAACTTCAAACATTTTTAGCTCGTAAACCTCTTTCAAAGTAACACTTTTCTTCTCCATCTCTTATCTCCATTTCTAATGTCACATGTCTCATGAAATAACAACATACACTATGAACTCTCTTCACTGTTTATTGAAAATGTCTGTATCGAATAACTTCTCTTATGTATGCTTATTATGTTTTTTTTTCTCCATTATTATTATTTTTCTGATAAAATATATTTCATTGTATGCATACATTGTGACCCGCTGACACTGTTAACATTAAAATTGTAAAACTGTGGAGCTTTTCTCCACGGGGCTCTGCTGAAAAAGGGCGACTTAGCTCTGTTGGACAAACCCGGTCAGCAAATGTAAAATAAAATAAATAATAATAAATCCTTCCGTGGTTCAAGGCTCAATCTTAACCATGCTTTCACAAGTGTATAACAATTGCTACACCCCCCCCCCCCAACTGCTGCTATGGTCAGGTATCAGGGAAGGGACATTCCTTCATTCTCAACTGTCCCTGAAAATCTTTCATCAAATATCCATGGAAGTTTACAGAAGTAACTTATTTAAATTAGGGCAGCATTTAAAAACTGTTCCAGACTTTTCCTGCAATGATATTTACCTGCTGTCTATGTCACAGCATTTGCTTTCAAAGTCAGCAAAATGCTTTTTTTTAACAGGTAGCACAAACAGTAGATAAAACTCCATGCACTACAAAGGGTTATGATCATACCTCTCAACCTATTTTGATCATACCTCTCAACCTATTCTGATCATACCTCTCAACCTATGGTTTGAATTGCTGTAGTTAGCTGACAAGTTTATTTTGTTCTTGGGTTGGGGGTTATATCAGTATTTCATATTTTGTTTTCTGGTGGGCTGTGTCTTTAAATAGTTATGCTATAAATTATTTTGTGATTAGTACTTCCTGCTAACACACTGATGACGTCATAGGGTGAAACTGGTTTGTGGTCTGTCCCCTGCCATTTTCTTTATTCAGTATATTATATTGAATTAAAATCAACTTTTGAGCAACTGGCTCAGTTATTTTTTCCATTTGGATTATTTGTCATTGTGGTTACATGTGCTGGAGTTTAGTGGAGTTTTATATATATATATATATATATATATATTTATATATATATATATATATATATATATAAAACTCCACTAAACTCCAGCATATATATATATATATATATATATATATATATATATATATATATATATATATATATATATATAAAACTCCACTAAACTCCAGCACATGTAACCACAATGACAAATAATCCAAATGGAAAAAATTAGCTCTGTTATATCTGTGTGTGTGTATACATGTGTGTTTTCTGTTCATTTAATGTATATGTACCTATGCCATTTTTTAAATGTCATGTTTAATAAATATGTATGCAAAAGCAAAAAGAAATACCAAATAAGAATTAGGGTACTGATTTCTCACAACTAGGAAGGAGATCATTAAAGCTTCTAGAGAGAGTCATCTCAGACTGGAAAAAGACCACTGATACCATATTTTCTCTTGCTCTCTCTCAGGTAGGATTCCAAATGGATGTACACTACATTCTCAAGTATATTACAAATGAAGGGATAGTTCCAGATTGGATGGTAATTATTCAGACTATAGCAGTCTAAATCAGCCTTTGTGAAGGGTCTACTTCACATTTTTATAAGCTGACAATATCAAATACAATATTGTCGGCACGACAATGTCAAAAGTTCAGAACATCGTGCAGGTAAACGGAAATCTCTGGAAGGGGGAAATTTCCATTTGCCTCAATGTAGTGCGGTCTCGGAGTTGATATATGTAAGTAGGGGGGGTGTTGGGTGCAGGGGGGCTTGCCCCCCTGCCTACGCTAGTTAGTTTTTTTTTTTATTGATTTATTTCTTTTTTCGTTATTCGATATTTTACTACTTCGATCAATAAAGTTTGACCTTTATTGATTCGATGTAGTAAAATTTCAATAACGTGATATAGATGCTTTTTGAAGACAGGAGTAACCAAGGCTTCCTTTATTTGAGATGGAAAAATGCCACAAGTAAGTGGTAACAATCTAGAAAAGATATGGACCTTTGACTTCTAAGGATGCCAGAATGAGCTTAGTGGGTCTCGAATCAAAACCACAGGTAGTAGTACACATGCTGGAAATCACAGAGTTAAAACCACTATAATCAGGTGCAGCACACTCACACTGTCCAAGAGGAAGGTTCAATTCCTGTTGACATGTGGTAATACCTGAAGATGAAATATGCAGAACTGATGATCTGATGATGGCAGTCATGAAAGCAGTGTACCAAGCAATGATCTCACATTCATTGGAGGATACAACATTCAGTGTAGCAAGGCAAGCTAGATTTCACAAATGTCTTACAGCATGGAATAAAGCTGCTAGGCCATTTGCTGTAGCAGACATCTCACCAGATAAGATTTCTTGTGATTGAGCTCAGCTTCAGTCTCAAGACAAATAAGAGTCAAGTGTAAGCTTGTCCTCGAGGAAGCAAGAACAGCACCACCTGACTCTAAATTAGTCCCATCCTCCTGAGCTGCTGGAACCTGTGGTCAAACCAAAGTTCTCACAAGGCAAAGTATCTATAAGGATGCACATGGTTTTGGGTCACATGGCCAAGAGCTGATGCCTGTCTATGATTATAGTCTTCAACTGGTACATCAAGATCAGTGACACTACAACCATGAAAATAGCCCAGTAGAAGAAGTTCAATGGTAATTGAGCTAATACTGCTGCAGTGGTCATAGCCAACATTAGGTGGCTCAGGTAAGGATGATCCAGACCAAGTGACAAGTTTTAACACCATGTCAGTTACCTTCACTCCAACTTGGAAAATGTAGTTTAAATTATCACAAGATGACTGAATGACAGTGGAAGCTTCATGAGCAAACCTGAACCCTTTCATAATTCTAAAGATTTCTTATAGACCACCACCAATTTCTCATCAAACTTGACACTGAAGTCCCCTGAAATCAACCATCATGAGTAAGTCAACACAGAGGACATGAGGAAATCAGTGGATTGCAACAGAAATTTCCTCTTACTGCAAATGAAGAGGTATTCATAGGTCACTCCTTCCCATGGCATACTCAAATGAATTGGTAGAACCAGGCTGCATTTGCTTCAACTCAAGGGTTTACCAATGAATACCAGCAACCCTGCTACTTATCCAGTCAAGCCTCAGGTGCCAAGCCACCAAAAATCCAGCCACAATAAGGATAGAGTTTCAATCTGAAAAGCTTGTGGTGATAAATTCAATGTCCATATGGTACAAAAGATCAAACAAATTGGACGTCTTGTTCCAAACAGACGCAGCAATTAAATTTAGCTCACAGGTACATAGTCTGGAAAGTTAAGTTCTGCCTATCTGTCTCTGATGGTAATAGGGACTAATGGGCACCATCCAAAGCACAAATGTCCTATGTGACACATGCAGATTTAATCCATTTTAGAATCTAATATAAACTAGTATAGGCCAGGTATTAGAGTCACAGGACACCCAACTCCTGTCATGAGAGTAACTTGGTCTGTGATACTTTAAGGCACCCATTCTCTGACATGGTTTGGTGACAGACAAAGGCAGGAATAAGGGAAAAAAGGGACAGACTGAAGGCCAGTAGATCCTTATAATACATACACCCTCCACCAGCTTTAAAGCGAAATAAAATAAAACCAGGACCAGGCAGAAAAAAAATGTAAGAGGAAATGAACTGTTTGATAAACTTGAGAAACCTGCTTGCAAGTGAAATGTATATTATACAGATTCTATACATAACTGAAACTGTGAAAACATGAAAAAAGAGGAATAATAACATGACAACACATGCAAATAAAATTAATGGATACCGATTAAAACAAATGAACAGTGAAGTTAAAACAAGTTCAAATACTATTAGGTAATGAATACTACAAAAGAAAATAAAGATAAAATCACTGTAAGATAGTAAATGCAGGTTAAAGTACAGCACATTAAAATCTGATCCAAAATATAACCATAGCATTCATTGACAGTTGTGTACAAACAAGTGTGAGATTTTTACTTATACAAAATGCAAAGAACATAGTGAAATTTTTTTAGCAGAGCCGTCTGTCTTCTCTAGAACCTGGCTTTCAAATATAACAGCAGTCATCAAGTGCAGGCCTCTGGGAAATTGAGCAATGCAGTGGTGCAGCAGTTAGCATCGTCGCCTCACAGCAAGAGGCTCTCCAGTTCAGTTCTCGCCTGGGGTGCCTTCTGTGTGGAGTCTGCATGTCTTCTCTGCATTTGCATGGGTTTCCTCTGGGTGCTCCCGTTTCCTCACACATTTCAAAGACATGCAGCTGGAGCATTTCTCCCCAGGACTCCACTGAAAATGGGCTCTGTCCCGGTCAGACTTTCCCAGTAAACAAATGTTAAATAAATAAAACAGACAGTCCCCAGTTAACTAGGATTATTTAACTATCAAGCAGAAAAGAGCTACTCTGAGACCTCAGCAGTAGTATCACAGACAACGGATTTCAAGATTCACAATGGATGAGAGAAAGTGGAACAAAAGAAATAAAATACTTTCTATAGATGGAATTTTAAGAAAATCTATAAACAAGGCCTAAGACTTTCTGTTTATTTAGAAAATGGTTGTTTTGTTCTGAATGAATGTTCAAATCCCTGAAATCTTTGGAATATCAGCACAAGCACCCAAAAGATACACACCCAGTAGAGGAAGGCAGTCTGCAAATGCCGATGATCTCAAAACTCTTCATATAAGTTGTACGTGAAATAGGAAATAGTGAGTTGTTACTCAGAACATGATCTACCAGCAAATTACATTACAATCTTTAAGCAATAAATGAACAGCAGCACAACTATATGATCTAGAAGAAAAAGAAGTATTTTAGACTTGTATGAAGGGGAAATAGAAAGGCTGCATCACATAATGTAATGGTCAAATGAAGCAAACCAGCAAGGGAAAGGTTAAAATAAAACTTATAGTATACTTACCAAGATTCAGTGACTGATCAGAATTTTGCAAATTTAGTGGTCAAAAAGTCAATACAATATTTACTTTTAAAAAAAAAAAACATTACTTGGTGAATGACAGTACACTCTTCAGCTGAAGTGTACAATTATATAAACTTTTTTCTTCAATGAAGTAATCCTCTAAATATGAAAAAAATAGTATTTTACATTGGCAAAGTCACACCCAGTAAGCGGTTTATGGGTTTTCATGGTGCCACTATGGGACAATTTCCAGCAGTAACTAGGCTCAAAAATGCACAAATGCCAGCCCATGGCATTATCTTCTGAAATGTTTTGGAATATCTGCAAAGTCATTTTTTTAGAAAAGAGAAAAGGGAATAATGTAATCAACAATGGGGTACAAGGAGCAAAGCCCCTTGGTTAAAACATTTTAAAAGCACAATTCTGAATTCAGTAAAAGTTAGAGTGCCATTCTACAGTCAGTCTAAACAGAACCATGGTTCACAGATTATTACAAGTAGTTTTAATACTTCCATGCAATGGCCTAAACTAGATTGTACTAATGCTGTTTCTTGCTATCAAAGGTAACTGGTCTGCCTTAGAATATATAATACTGATTAAATCACAAAATAATATGAGCTAGAACTTTAAGAACTGCCTGTAAGAAAATATGAATCAAATGTAATGATACCACCCTGATGACACAATAGTAGGAAAACTGGTCTGATCACCTTTTGTCCTCTAATTTTCAAATTTCATGGAACTGTTAGTGTTATTTGTAGGTACAGTTTCTGTTTGAATGGCAGTGACCTAATTCAGAATTCAAATCTGTGCTGCAGTAAACTGCTGATTGACAGAACTAGTTCAAAAAAGATATTTCAAGTCCATCAAAAGTCAGCTTTTTTCCTATATAAGCTCCCACTTATTTACACCATAATATCAAAAGATGTTCAAATACACATTCATTCTAACTTTAACAAAATGTCCACTTTAACCGCACTTAAAAAACATAAGGATGGAGGCACCATTGTGGTATTACATAAATTTTATAAAACCAAAAATATTTCAATATTTCAATTGCAGTTTTGCTTTTTCACCTTACATTCATAGAAAAGAAAAGAAAACAATCCATATTATTTTTCCTGTACATACCTTATAAATTACATTTATGTTTTCTTTCTTTCTTTATAACAACAGTAATTCAGTGCAACATTACATTAATGACTTCATTTCCGTCTTCCCTTAAACTTTTCTCCTCCTCCTGAACACTACTCTGCAATTATTGCTCCCACAAATTCCATTTATTCCTTTGTAATTTGATCCTTCCCTTTTCTAAAGATCACACTTCCCTTCTTTTATCTCTTTTACAATATTCAATACTTAAAATGCAGTTTGCTAATATTTTGATTTCTATTTTCTTATAATTGCTTTTTGGCAGCCAGTAGAATCAAATTTAATAAGGCCTTACATCTAGGCAATTCACATCCTCTGTCCTATTTCAAAAGAATCATTTCCTTAGTTACAGCCATTTGCTCCACCAATATTTTCAAAAATTTTCCAAATTATCTCTAATATCTTTTTAAGATTTCTGGTTATTTTTCCTTCTCATAGGATCCCTAACTTGATGACAATGCTTATTACTTTCTGTTGCTTAAGTTGTTGTACTTAAAGTTTTTATGCTCAGGAGTTGTTATCAAAACAGTTGCTTAACAGTAACATTTTCTAACTCATGCATATTATCCACAGTTTTATTCTTACTATCTCTTGAGTTACTAAATCCATGACTATCTACAAAAGTTCCAGAATGTTGCATCAAAATGATGGATAATATTAACTGGTTAACAGATTTCCCCAACTTATAATGTTTCATTAAGTATTATGGGAACTTAGCTTTCCTTTTTCAAAGCAACCAGACCATAATACTAATCCATTCCTTTTTAGTAAATTAATTTTAACAATATTTTGAGTTTCTTTAAATCTGGAAGTGTGTGCAATGGGAAGGCACAAAAATTTCCATTATGATATTAATGGAGTTTTAAAAACATATTTCTTAACTGTTTTAAGAATTGATTTCATATACGCAGAGTCTAAAGACTGACATGAATTTCCTTCTAAGGTAAATTTTATTAATCAGATGAAAGAATGGTTGCATATTTTTAATTTATTATATTTGATGAAATTATAAGAATTTGCTACAATTTGCTCCTGAATGGTTTTTCATTGCCTAGTATATGCTGAGTCTAGCCAGAGTATAACAGAGTTAAAATTTGCAGTAACAGAATAATATTATACATCTGGGAAGCAAATACCACCATACTCACATAATCTTATATGATTTCTATAAGCAATTCTTGGGATTTTAGGGCACCATAAGAATGAAGTTAATATTTTTCCTTTTTCTTTAAATTTTTGTCAGGTATGAAAGCTATTGAAGAAATATATGGGTCTACTTCAGTGGACTGACATTTTACTTACCCGACACTGAAGTTTCCCAGATGAAAGCACCGACAACTTCAGAAGACCGACATCCAGAACACTGACTTTGCATGCTAGGTAAGTAATCACTTGGCCATCCTGCTGAACTTTGTCCCTTACCCCTCACTGTAGTGCGACATCGGTGTTAGTAAATTTAGTTAGGGAGGTGGGGGGGGTAAAGCCCCCCCCCCACATTGGTGGGTTTAGTTTAGTTTTAATTGTTTTTGTTCGGGATGGCCAAGCGGTTACTATCTCACATGCAAAGTCAGTGTTCCAGATGTCAGTCTTTTGTAGTTGTCAATGCTTTCATCTAAGGCAAGTGAGTGTCGGGTAAGTAAAATGTCGGTCTACCGAAGTAGCCCTATACAATATATATATATGTTCATAGGTTAATACTAGACTAATTGCCCTTATGGGCCATTTTAAGCCTAGCCAATTACCCCCTGTGAGAATTCATTTCACTGAAAGTTCATTTCACTGAAATTCATTTCACTGAAACTTCATTTCACTGAAAGTTCATTTCACTGACAAGTATTATTACATAGTAAATGGAATATGCCCCCTTCCCCACTGTAGTGCGACCCTGGAGTTAGAATATATAGTTAGGGGGGTGTGGGGGCAGAGCCCCCCACATCGGGGGATGTGGGGGGCGCAGCCCCCCACTTACTTTTCTCTTACTAAGCAATATTATATCAAAACGTAAGAATATCATATGAAATGAAGTGGGGGCTGCGCCCCCCACACCCCCCGATGTGGGGGGCTCTTCCCCCCCACACCCCCCAACTATATATTCTAACTCCAGGGTCGCACTACAGTGGGGAAGGGGGAATATTCCATTTTATTGCTAATAATAGTTGTCAGTGAAATGAACTTTCAGTGAAATGAACTTTCAGTGAAATGGTGTCAGTGAAATGAAAGTCAGTGAATTGAAAGTTCAGTGAACTGAAGTGAACCCATGTATATATATATATATATATATATATATATATATATATATATATATATATACACACAAAATCTTGGGGAATATAATAATTTTAATAAGTACTAACCTATCCTCAAAAGTAAACAAGCATTCATTCCATTTTTAATAAGAAGTAACACTTCTTCAATTATCTTTTTAAAATTATTAATAATCTTACTCCCATCTTGACAGAGTTTTATGCCTAAATATTTTAGTTCTATTCCTTCCCAATTATATTTATATTTAAAGGTACTATCTAGTCATTGATTTAACACTCAAATTTCAGTTTTACTATTATTAAATTTCAGCAGTGATAGTTTTTGAAACCTTTCAATTTCCTCATCTATTTCTTCAACTGAATAATTTAAATCTCCTATAGTTAGTAAAATATTATCTGCAAAAAGTTGCATTTTAGATTGACAATCCTTGTTAAGTGAGAATCTATTAATTTTTTTATTGCTTTTGATACTATTAGCTAAGGGTTCGATAACTAATGCAAATGGTAGAGGAGACAGGGGACACTCTTGATTTGTGCCTTTGTTGTTTAAATTGAATCCTTGAGAAATGTAAGATCCAAATATGCTATGGAGTCTCTGTACAGTTTTTTTTAATACTCCGATAAATTGCTCTGGAAATGCAAAGGCTTCCAAAGTTTTAAACAAGTAATTCCAATCTGCAGAATCAAAAGATTTCTTGATATCTAAGCTAATTAGGCCCAATTTTTTTTTCATTCCTTTTGCCAAATCTAAGATGGTTACTATCTTTCTTATATTATCATACTTTAACACAATGACTATAAATCCTGTTTGATCTTTATTAATTCATTTATCTACTAAATCACTTAATCTTGTAGCAAAGATAGAAGTAAATATTTTATAGTCTACATTTAATAATGAAATAGGTCTATAATTCAATATAATTGTGAACATGTTAAACTTGATAGTATGATTAAAGAACTGGAAAATAAGACTATCAAAGTTAAAAGTTTGCAGCTGGAAAATGGGTATTTAAGGGAATGCCTTAAGCTTAAGATAATACCCAGTGACTTAGAGTATACAAATTCTCTAATGGAATGAATACCGAAGACAATTTTTATAGTGACTTTATTAAAGTGTTTGATCAGTGTGGCTTTGTCTTAACGGAACTTTTGATTAAGAGAAACAGCTATTTGATTTCTGAATTACTTGAAAGTGTTAGTGTATTAAATCAACACATCAGCAGTGATTTACTTCTTGATAACATTCAAGGCAAATATCACAGAGTATTTTTTTTCATACTGACAAACAGGTACAACTTACTGTTAATAGGAAGAACAAGAAAATAGATAGAGATACTCTACAATAGAAACAGGGTAGATCATATGTATTGAAAGACCATTTTTTTAACAACAGAAAGGGATATCTTTTACCCGTTGTATCTAGCGAAGATAGAAATTCTGATTTTTTGGAAAATCAGAATGATAACAATAATGAGGCATTTTACTATACAGACAGAGGTAAACAATGTGATATTAATGACTCTTTAGAATTCCCCCTCTGAGATGCTCCCAGAGATTAGGAGAACAGAGAGGAAAACACAGAAATTGGGAATTTTACGCAAGAGACCAAAACATAATTCGAAAAAAACATGAAGGGGAAGGAGAACACAAAGTGCTCAGAAATAGGCATTGTATTAAAGAATGATAGAGTGACTTATACATACAATGGTTTTAATATTTTAATTATAGCAGTAGTGACATCTCTAGTGAGTATTTTTCATTATTACAAAAAGGTTTCTATTTTGTTCCCAGTTACTATTTTGATATGGTTGAAGCATTAAGTGAATTGAAATTTTACACTACAAAGTTAAACTTTGCTGTCCAGTTTGGCCCTAATGTGCCCAACAGGGATACAAATGAATACAAAAAAGAAGTACCTACATCTCTATACCCCACCAAACATTCAAATATTTGAAAAAACATGTGAACAAGATATGTAGAGAGCTAGTATGATTCACAACAACTATAAAAACAATTTAACCCATGAAGAGAAATCATTGTTGGATAAGTTAATTAAAGATAGGAACATTAGAGTGATGAAGCCCGATAAAAAGGGTGGTATTGTTATATACGACACCACTGACACCACTGATTATATTTGGAAAATGTACAACTTATTACAACATGAAGCTACTTATGAGAGGATATCTATTAATCAAATGAATATAGCTTATAGAAAAATAGACATCTTTCTCAATGATACACTTATGCAAGGAATTTTGAATAGTGATTTTTATGAACTTTTATTTATGCCATCCTCTAGAATACTGACTATTTTCAGGATACCAAAGTCCACAAAAATGCTCTTGATCTCCCATTTAGACTCTTAGTAGCAGCCTGAAGTTTGAAAACATACCCCCTAGCTACATATATATAGATCAGAAACTTAAGCCTATATTTTTGACTTGTTCACATATTTTAAGGGATTCTTGGGACTTTTGGGGATGTTTGCAGGGTGATTTATGGAGACAGAACCTTATATTTATCACCAATGACATAGTTGATTTGTTTAGTTGTATTGCTAAAACTGAAGGTATAGAAATGTTCCTGGACAGCTTGAGAAAATGATTTTTTTTAGATAATTTTAAAGTTAATTTTATAACAGATTTGATGGATTTAGTGTTGGATAATAACTTTATTTGTTTTGAAGGGGAGTTATATAAACAGACTAGAGGTGTAGCTATAGGGGCAGCTTGAGCACCCACCTATTCTAATTCAGTATTAAAGACAAAGGAGTCCACGTGTGTTTACAAATGAACTTTTAAATTTTTTTAAATTATATTTACAAAAAAACAAAAACAATATTTGTTTTCCCGCCTTTCTAAGCTAGTATTGTCCAGTTTTCAGGTTAGTGCTGAATTCAGGGCTGTGTTACAAGTTTCTGTGTTTGCCCATACCTTACTTGGATAGAAGGAAGTTTCTCTGTTCACCTGTGAGAGAGGGGAGCTTTGAGCAGCCTATCTGTCCCTGGAGGAGTGGTTTCAGCCCAGAAATTAGTAGTTTATTGGCCATTTTGGGCTAATTTCTATCGCTTTAATTTCCCTGCTATAAAACCCGCATTAGCACATGGTTTTGCATGCCGGGCAGTGCCGGTTAGCTAGGGTATAACTATTCCCAGCTCCACAAAGTCTACTCTTCAAATTTTCCCTTGGAACTAGACAAACTTTCAACTTAAGCACTGAAACCATTCACTTCTCAGCCTGGCACTTGTTCAAAACTCTTAGCAAGCACTAATAAACCTTAGTACTAGACCCCCCTCCTATACTGTAGAGAAGGACAAGGCTCTCAATTCGACCTTACCAGCCAATCAGTAAAACAGCTCACTGTACCTATCCAGGTATGTCCAAAGGGCAGTTTCAGGTGTACTCTCCAGTCCTACTGGTGAATCTGGGCATTTTGAGGCAAAGATACAATTGCCTCATGTACACAGACAACCCTCTCCTCCTACCACCAAACACTAATACATGTGAGAGATGCAATTATACAGCCAAACTGAAGGTTTCAATCCAAGACTGGACCAGACAGTCAAGAGGAGAAGGGAATTACTTGCATCACACCACCAGTCTCACACAGATCTATGAAACCAGCAACGGCAAAAAACATACATAAATACACAAAAACATACTCGGAATCTCTAAATAAAAATCTGCAAAAGCAAAAAAGACCTCCAATGCAGACATCCAAGCAACCTCCACCCCCAACACAAACCATGAAACACATACTTCACAAAACCAGTATGCCACGCAATCACAGCCCTTAAGGCAAAATAACATACCCAACACACTAGTAATAGTTGACTCTAAAGTCAGGCACACTGGCATCCCACTCACTAGGCTGAACAAGGAGAAGGTTACTGTTAGCTGCTTGTCGGATGCCAGGATCCGCCATATAACACATGGACTCAGGTCAGTCTAGAACAAGTACAAATATGACTCTGTCATTGTCCATGTTGGTGTGAATGATCTGAGCTGTACCTCCCTGGACTACATGAAAAGAGACATGGAAGAGCTTTCTGATCACATAGCCCAGGCCGGTATGACCCTGATGCTGAGTAGTATTCTGCCCTCACCAAGAATGATACCACAGTATAAAGAAAAAATAATTAATTTAAACAAGTGGCTAAGCTTCTGGTGTCATTCAAAGGGGATCCAGTGTCTGTCAGCCTGGGATGACATGCTCAACAAGCCACGCTGCTTCGCTAGAGATGGCTAGCACCTGTCAGCCTTAGGCTTTTGAACTCTGGCCAAGCCTCTTGCCATCCCCATACTGCCTTTTTTAGGCAAGGCTCAAAAGACAAAACCACCGCTGTAAATAGCACAAGTAACAAAAAACTGAAGGTAATGCTGCTCAATGCCAGAAATCTAAACCTCAAAATGCATGCACTCGAGGCACTCCTCTGTATGGAGAAAATTGATATATGTGCAGTAACGGAAACCTGGTTTAAGGCTCCAGAGAGCACCCCAGCACTACCAGGCTACAACTCATACCATACATTTCGACCACAAAACCCAGACCGAAATACAAAAGGTGGGGGCGTATCCATATTCATCAAGGATACCCACACCTCCAGGTTAGTGGCACAGCATGCTGCTTCAGAGATCATCCACATGCAACTAACAATGGGCAGAACTGCCATTCAAATTGTAGCTTGCTACAGATCACCCACCATGTCCCAGGACCCACATTCCACATTTCTGGAAACACTGGGAAACATAAAGGTCCTACCAAACACCCTGATATTGGGCGATTTAAATTACCCAAACATTAACTGGGAGAACTACTCAAGTAATAACTCCCTTGCCCAACATTTCCTAGAATTTATAAACTCAAACACCCTGGATCAACTGGTCAACACCACCACAAGAGGTGACAACATATTGGACCTGGTCATCACCAACATGGGCGACCGGTGTTCCACACCGGAGGTCAACTCCTCGCTGGTTAGATCTGACCATAAACTAATCACTCTGGATATCCATATTCTGCCCCCACCCCCGGTCAAAGAAACCACTGTGAAAAAAATTTCAAAAGCAAACTTCACATTACTTAAGACCAAGGTGGAAAGTTTCAAATCCCCCATGCTAAAGGATAACGCTGCCCAAGCTGCAAAATCCTTTACTAATGCACTCTATGGGCACCTACAAGAATGCATGGATCGTGCTATCCCAAGTAAAACCAAGACTCACTCCTACAAGAAAAGGAAACCAGTTTGGTGGACCCTTGCTGTAAACAAGCTATACAATAGAAGGAGGAAACTAGTACAGAAAAGAGTAAAATCCCAAGAAAGGAAGACATCCCTGATCAGTATCAATAAGAAACTATGATCCCACATAAAATCATCCAAGGCTATCTTCGAAAGAAAAATTGCCAAGGACTCCAAAGATAACCACAAGGCATTCTTTAGCTATGTCAAGAATCAAAGTGGCAATTCTCAGATCTGCTTGGAGTTAGTGCAGAATGGCACAAAATACACTGAACCAACCAATATCGCCAACATCATGGCAGACAGGTTCAGTGCAAACTTAACTCCACCTCTCACCCCCAAAAGGGCCCATAACCATACCAGAAGAATGTAGTGCCCCTGAATTCATAGACACTCAGGTAAAAACAGCCCTCTCCAAAGCCAAAAACACAGCATCAATGGGACCGGACAGTGTCCCAGGCTACGTCCTACATGAGCTCAAAGATGAACTAACCCCTCACCTAAACACACTGTTCATATTCACCCTCTCCACAGGCTAAGTGTCCATAAAGTGGTGCACAGCAGTGGTTATTCTGCTCTACAAAGGTGGAGCCACAACAGACCCCGGGAACTGTTGCCTGACTAGCTTGGTCTGCAAGGCTATGGAGCACATCATCATGGATCTCATTAACAGAGACATTGGGAACCAACAAACACTGGTCCCTACCCAGTTCGGCTTTGTTAAGGGCAGATCATGCCTCCTAAACCTGGTGGACTTCTATGAGACAGTTACCAAGGCTATAGATGAGGGAAAAGTGGTCCACACAGCCTACCTAGACCTCGCAAAGGCCTTTGACACCATTCCCCATTCTGGCATTATAGACAAGCTCACCAGCCTGAACATAAACCCCTACATTATGAGATGGGTTGCCAACTGGGTCACGGACAGAACCCACATGGTAAGAGTTATGGGAGCTAGGTCTGACTCTAAACCAGTTTCAAGTGGTGTTCCTCAGGGCTCAGTCCTGGGGCCCCTCCTGTTTGGCATATACTTCTCAGAGGTATAGACAAGCACAGGAGGACTATGGCTGACCAAGTTCGCAGACAACTGCAAACTAGGGGCTATAATTGACTCTCCAGCTGACACAGACATCCTCCAAAAGGGTCTCACTGAGACAGATACCTGGTGTCAAAACCATGGCCTCAAGCTAAATGCCAAAAAGTGCAAAGTCATCCCCTTTGGAAAAAACAAAGTACCCACAAACTACCACATAGGTGGTAGCCCCTAAATACGGAAGACATAATAAGGGATCTGGGGACCCAAGTAGATAGTAAGCTCTCCTTTGATAGTCACATTGCCAAAGTGGTTATAAAATACTTCTATGTGGCCTGCCTAATACAAAAGGGTTTGCTTCCAGATCAAAAGAGGTCATTGTGCCCCTCTATGCATCACTCATCAGACCCATCATAGAGTACAACGCCCCATTTGGGATGTACCTTACAAGACACCTGCAACAGCTGGAAAGACCACAAAAGTACCTCACCAAGAGGATCACTGGCCTCAAATAGATGCCCTATGCAGCTCAACTGAAGAAACTCCAGCTGTACTCGGTTGCATACCGCCTACTCAGAGGTGATCTCTGCCTGACATACAAGGTCATGTCCAACCCAGAACTGATGGACATGCTCCACCTAAAGAAAACCATATCCCCTTGAGTCACATGCTCTAGGTATCTAAACCTCACTACAACAATAAATAGGACGTGCTGGAGGGATAGATTCCTGTCCCAGAGACTTCCCATGCTCTGGAACAAGATTCCAATGGGTCTATATTAGAACATCGAAGTTTCAAAGCTTTGAATGTTCTAATATCGAACCCTATTCAGCGAAAGCTGAAAATATTGAAGCAACAGAAAACCAATTTTTTTCCCAGGGAAAGAATTCAGTTGTCCGTTTCTGTTGCTTTGGTATTTTCAGTGCTGTGGTGGAAAGTTACGGTTCGGGTTCAGGTAAGTGTATGATTGAGTGTGGGTTAGATTAGTTAGGGTTAGGGTGTGGGTTAGGTATGTGTGCGATTGTGTGGATGTGAGGGTTAGGTGAGTTAGGGTTAGGGCGCGGGTTAGGTATGTGTGCGATTGTGTGGACGTGAGGATTAGGGTGGGTTAGGTGAGTTAGGGTTAGGGCTCAGGTCAGGTAAGTGTGCGATTGTGTGGACGTGAGGGTTAGGGTGGGGTAGGTGAGTTAGGGTTAGGGCACGGGTGAGGTGAGTGTGTGATAGTGATGTACCTTAGGGTTAGGGTTTGGATTAAGGTAAGTGGATAGTTAGTAATGTGTGTATAGTTTATTGTAGGGTTAGGTGTAAGACTTTAGGTGTATGTGTGTGGATTGCTGTTGGTTTGGTGTGTTTGTGTTGTGTGTATGTGTTTTGGAACAGCAAATTTTTTCCCTAGGAAAAAGTTGCTGTTCTGTAAGTTTGATGTTTTCAGCTTTCGCTGAATAGGGTTCGATATTAGAACATTTGAAGTTTTGAAACTTCGATGTTCTAATATGGACCCAATTCCAATCTACATTAGGCAGAGCTCCTCACTAACAGTCTTCAAGAGAAACCTTGACAAGTGGATGGGAAACAGAAGGTTTACCCCAGGGATCACTTCAGTGGCTCTGCTGGACAGAGGCACAGGGAACTAATCTAAGGGGGCGGCAAAAGCCAACACATTCCGGCTAGGCTTATAAATGCCTTTGGGCAAATAACCTAGTACCTAACTATGAACCTATATTTACAATTTTTAGATGACATTTTTATCCTGTGGGTTGGGCCTTTTGATTAGTGTTTTATTGAGTTTTTAACAAGTACTACTATTTTTGTTTTAAATTTCATTACCAAAGTAATAAAGAAACTATAATTTATTTAGACACTGCCATAATCCTAGATGATCAGGAATTTGTGTCAAAAATTTACAGGAAACCCACTTTTAGTAACACCTCTTTACATTTTAATAGTTGCCATCCTTTTTCTTGAAAAAAGAGTATAGGACAATGTATAAGGGTTGCAAGAATGAGTTCTAGATTGGATATTTTAACTAGTGAAATGGGAAAGCTTAGTGAAATGTTCTCAGTAGGGGGTTACTATAAAAGCTTGGTTCATAATATTGTTTCTGAAGTAATCCAAGGATGGGGTATGGTTACTGCAGTGACATTCTTGTGGGTACTAAAACTCAAGTGAGTCATAACAATGAAATTACGATTAAACTGAGGCATGGGAATTGTACTTTCCAGAGGGTAGGGAGTTTAGCCAAGCGTTCATCCTGTACAGCCCTCTACATTGGCAAAACTGAGAGAAAATTAAATAACATAATATATAAGCATAAATATGATATAAGCAGTGGCGGCTTGTGCTCTTAGACTGCAGGACTCTAGCCCTCCCACCTAGAAATAAAAGAAATAAAAAACATGAAACATAAAATTTAAAAAAATATATATTTAACGAGTACCAGAACTGCCGCTCATGCGCAGCCACACTCAGACTGCCCCACAGATGCCCAGGAATCTGTGCAGTAGTCAAATGCACAGAAGAGAGGAGCTCCGGACTGCTTGATCTGCAGACAGGACCAATCAGGAGAGAGGTAAGTTGAGTTCTAAGCTCTTGCAGGGAAGCATTAATTCGAGCGCAGGTTTGCTGCTTCGAGACAATGGAGTTGGACCTTGTGTGTGGAGGTTTGCTGCTTCCGGACCCATTTACAGGTAATGGAGGTGTGTGTGTAAAATGCTCCTGTTAAGGCATAGTGGTGGGTAGAGATACTTAGGCTTGAACCCTGTACCTTGGATGCAGGTGGCAAGGACCTGAATTCCCTACCCACCACTGTTTGTAAAAGTTGCAGATTTTTGCCTCATATTTGTTCTGTTCCTCATAAAATCTGTGATTTCGGTATCTTAATTTTTCCTTGCAAAGGTTTGTAGTGCAGTGGTGCACTGGTAGCATTGTTGCCTGACAGCTACAGGTTCTCTGGTTTGATTCTTGGCTGGGGTGCCTTCTGTGTGGAGTCTGCATGTCCTCCCATCCCTTACAAAGATGTGTTTCTCCCTGCTCTGCTTAAAAAATTGGCTTTGTTTTGTTCCAAGTCAAACTAGTTTCCTGGTTAACAAATGTTTAAAAATAACAGGCATTTGAATTTCAGACTTCATATTCTTCAGAAAGTACATGGTAAAACAAAACCTTTTATTGTAGCAATTCTCTAAGTTTATAACATGGATATTTGAAATCTGCCCATATTTTTGGGACTGTATTCCCCCATTATTGGCCTCGTCAGGTATTTTGTGCTAAGGTTGGGAGCTATGGTGAGAACTGAATTCACTAAATGATAGCCATTTAAGTTTGTCTTCCTCTGTTTCAGCTGATTTGGCATAGTGGTATGTTTCTCTGACTGTTTTGCGCAGGGTGCCCTGGGTTCAAGTCGTGGCAGTGAAATGTATGGTGGTAACACAGCATTTTATTCTAGCAACTTTCCAACATTATACAAGCAATGGGCCGGATTCACGAAGGCTTGCACGGAGTCTAAGAGTAGAGTAAGACTCCATGCAGCCAACATGTCCACTGAGCGATCCAGGAAGAGCTGGTAGGGGTGTGTAACAGAGCTCCTTAAACTAGTCCTACATGGACAGGGCTTGGATATGCAAATTACCTCAATTGCAGGCGAAAGCAATGCAAATGAGGTAAATTTGCAATCCAGGAAACCTGAACCTGTCCGAGTAGGAGTAGTGTTATTTGCAGAAATTTACTCAGTTGACAACTGAGTATGGTTCTGCAAACAGCAAAACAGAGCCGTGACAGCTCCAAAAAAAGGATGCATTTACAGGCAGAAGCATGCCAATGGCCAAAAATATGGCCATTGGAAATGTTCACCGATGCAAAATAAAAATAAATAACTTTTTTTTTTATCCTGATCTCCGGGGTTTAAGCATAGCGCAGCACCGCGCAAACGCGCTGCGCCCTAAAAAACAGAAAATCAATAATTATGATCCACAACTGTGGATTTTATAGCTGATATGAATTTACAATGCAAATGAATGGAAGGCTGAAGACAACATGGCCACCGAGTACAGGTTGCTAAGGGGGGAAGCTCAGTCTAAGAGATGTAACCAAGCATTAGTAGGCAATCCCATGCAAATGAGGGTTAGGCTAGTGAATCGCAAGTTTACATAGCAAATAAGCACAGTCAGTGGAGTGTAGGAGTAGGATAAGGGAGGAACAGAGTAGAAGATAGGTGACATCACGAGGGGGGCATGTATGAAAGAAGTGAAGCTCATTGGAGCTGAGTAGCATGTGTCAGGTGGCATTTACATATCATTGAAAGAGGTGTGTCAACAGGTAGGCTAGCTAAAGTAAAGAAATCGAAGGTGTATGCCGTGGATAACACCAAACTTTCTTGCTGAGTGTGCATGCGCATGTGTGCGCACCAGTAAACCCGAGTAAGACAGTGTGCACGTGTGTTAGCGTGTGTGTGCGCGTGTAAGCCAGAGTAAGCATATGTAAGGCTGTGTAAACAGTTGTAAGCACGTTTGTGCCAGTGTGCATGCGTTATAACAAGAATACGCAAGTTTTAGTCTGTGTAAGCATGTGTGCGCACGTGTGAGCTGGTGTGCGCGTGTTTGCGCTTGTGTGCATGGCGTTCCCCCCTGAGGAAACAGAAAGGAAAAAGGAAGCACACCAAATAGTAGGAAGTTACCAAGGAGTACTAGCAGAGCTAGCAGGTGAAAACAATCAGAATCAGGCAATTACACAGGCAGTACACTAGCCCAGCCCATACCAGCACTTAAAACTCTGCAAACAACAGTCCATTATGTTTCTCTCAAGAGACACTGCAACACTGCAGTAAGCTAATAGAAGTA
Source organism: Protopterus annectens (assembly GCF_019279795.1). Classification (NCBI taxonomy): domain Eukaryota; kingdom Metazoa; phylum Chordata; order Ceratodontiformes; family Protopteridae; genus Protopterus; species Protopterus annectens. The sequence goes on along the minus strand of NC_056732.1, from coordinate 1,738,495,284 downwards.
AAAACTGAAAAAGCTTCACTGAGACAAATAAATGTTAGGGGCTGCCATTGCTGTTATAAGGCGACATATGCAACATGCTGAGGGTGATGATAATGCAAATACTGCTGGACAACCCACAGTGAGGAGACGGGGAAGAGTGTACAGGCCCAGGGTAACCTACCAGGGGCTACATGAGCTGAAGATAGTGGAGCGCTATAGAGTGGACAGAGACCACTTGCAGCAAATTATTGAGCTGAGCAGGCCATGCCTCACACACAGAACCAACAGAGGGGAACCCATCCCAGTGGAAACCAAGGTATGTGCTGACCTAAGAATATTAGCAACAGGTACCTTCCAGAGACCAACTGGTGATATGATGGGGATATCACAGGCATCAGCATCCAGGGTACTGCACCAGTTCCTGGATGCCATGTCAGCACATGTCGGTGATCATGTATATTTCCCCAATTACCAAGAAGAATTGGCCAGCAATATGCATCTTTTCCAGCAAATAGCGGAATACCCTGAGGTAGTGGGTGCAATAGACTGCATGCACATATGCATCAAAGCACCAGCTGGTGAGTGGGGTAGGGTCTACTTCAACCGCAAGGGCTTCCCCTCCATCAACTGCCAGGTCGTGTGTGATGCCCAGGGCATAATACTGAATGTGTGTGCTGGCTGCCCTGGAAGCTACCATGATTCCCATATCTTTCATCTGATGCAGCTGTACCAGACATTTGCCAGTGGGGACATCCCACATGGTCACCTAGTGGGGGATGCTGGCTATGCACTGGAGCCGTGGCTGATGACACCCATCAGAAACGCACACACACCTGAACAGGAACGCCATAATGAGGCAAACGCACAAACACGAAATGTAATCGAGCATGTGTTTGGGCTGCTGAAGTCACGGTTCCGGTGCCTGGACACATCTGGGGGAGCCTTGCAGTACTCACCAACTACATGTACCCAAACTGTCATGGTATGTGCTATGCTATATAATATGATCTTGCGAAAACAGCTGCAGCAGGACCAGCATAGGCCCGGGCCAAATAGCCCCCCACCATTGCCAAGGCTATCACAGGCAGAGCGTGAGTCAGAAGAGGAACAACCTGAGCCTACCCCAATAGGCAGAAGGAGGCGTGCCCAGTATGCTTTGGCCTTGGCAAAGAGGCAATGTATAGCACATACACTGGCACAGTAGGAACCCTGGAAATGATACCTCTCTCTGACTCACACATATAGTAAACGGGATGCCTAAGTTGACACCACCTGCTTCCAAACATGTATAGGGAGTGTAGTATGTGCATATGACATAGCCAGCCCTGCAGCACCACCTGAGGCATGATTGACATGTGTTAAGCAATATAAAGCAGTGCTAAACAGCATTTACCACCATGTAGTAGAAAATCGCACACACCAACTAGCACAACTGTGGTCAATGTTGAGTAATATTGGGCAACGTCCAGCACTGTTGGTTAATACTGAGCAATGTTGGACAAGCTGGGTCTAAGTATATGAAGGTCTCTCCAAACACCATTATATTGGGAGACTTCAACTACCCAAATATTGACTGGGAGCAATACTCAAGACCCAACACCCTAAGTCAAAGGTTCCTAGAATTTATAAACTCAAATGCTATGGAACAACTAGTCACCACCCCCACAAGAGGGGATAACATACTGGATCTGGTCTTCACCAACATGGGGACTCTATGCTACATACCAGAGGTATTTCCCTCAATGGTAAGATCGGACCATAAATCAATTCCACTGGATATCCACATCCTGATCCCACCCACAGCCCAGAAAACCACAGTGAAAAACTTCTCAAAAGCTAATGTCTCACTTCCAAAACTGAGGTGGAATTCTTCAAGGCCCCTGGGCCAGTGGAAAGTATGGCTCAAACTGCAGAATCCTTTATAAATGCATTCTATGGACACCTTCAGGAATGCATGGATCATGCTATCCCAAACAAAACCAAGACCAAATCATCCAAAGGCAGGTGTCCTGCCTGGTGGACTCCAGCCATAAATAAGCTGTACAACAGAAGGAGGATGCTACTACATGATAGAGCAAAATCCCTAAAAGGGAACACATCTCTGATCAGTACTAGCAAAAAACTATGATCCCTCATAAAATCATCCAAGGCCAGCTTCGAGAGAAAAATTGCACAGGACACTAAAGATAATCACACGGCCCTCTTTTAGTTATGTTAGTAACCTGGGTGGCAACTTCCAGATATGCTCAGAGTTGGTCCAAAATGACAATAAAGACACTGAACCCACAGACATTGCCAACATCCTGGTAGACAGGTTCAGTGCAAACTTCTACCCCCCCTTCCCCCCCTAAAGAGAAAATATCTATCCCAGCCGAGTGCTGCCTCCCGGACATCTCAGATGCTTAGGTGAGAGCCGCTCTCTCCAAAGCAAAAAACACAGCATCAATGGGACCAGATGGTGTCCCGGACTGCATTCCACATGAACTCCAAGAAGAGCTAAACCCCCACATACAGCTGCTGTTCAATCTCAGCCTTACTACAGGATATGTGCCCAAAGAATGGCGTACAACAACAGTGGTCCCACTCCACAAAGGTGGTGCCTCTATGGACCCTGAAAACTATGCCCCATAAGCCTGACTAGCCCAGTCTGCAAAGCTATGGAGAGGATCATCATGGAACTCATAAACAAAGACATTGGGGACCTACAGACACTGGATCCTACCCAATTTGGCTTTGTTAAGGGCAGATCTTGCCTCTTAAACCTGGTCAATTTCTTTGAAACAGTCACCAAGGCCATTGATGAGGGGAAGGTAGTCCACACAGCCTACCAGGACCTCGCAAAAGCCTTTGACACAATACCCCACTCGGGCATCATAGATAAGCTCTCCAGCTTAAATATAAACCCCTATGTCATAAGATGGGTTGCAAACTGGCTCAAGGACAGAACCCACATAGTCAAAATTTCTGGAGCCATGTCAGACTCTAAACCAGTTACAAGTGGTGTCCCACAAGGCGCAGTCCTGGGACCTCTTGTGTTCGGCATATATTTTTCGGAGGTATAGGCTAACACGGGAGGACTGTGGCTGACCAGGTTTGCAGATGACTGCAAACTGGGCACCATAATTGACTCTCCAGCTGACACAAGCATCCTCCAAAAGGATCTCATAGAGACAGATAACAGGTGCCACAGCCATGGCCTAAAGCTAAATGCTAAAAAGTGTATAGTCATACCCTTTGGCAAAAAGAAAGTGCACACAAATTACCACATAGGCGGGAATCCATTAAGCATGGAAGAAGTAATTAGGGACCTGGGGACCCAAGTTGACAGTAATTTCCCCTTTGACAACCACATTGCCAAAGTGGTTAGAAAGACCTTCTATATAGCCCACCTTATCATGAAAGGATTCACATCTACATTGAGGGAGGTCATTGTGCCCCTTTATTCATCCCTCATCAGGCCCATAACTTAATACAATGCCCCATTTGGGATGTACCTTACCTGACACCTGCAGCAACTAGAAAGACCCCAAAAGTACCTCACAAATAGGATCATGGGACTCAAACAGATGCCATATGCTTCTCGGCTAAAGAAACTATAGCTCTACTCAGTTACATGCCGCCTACTTAGAGGCGATCTATGCCTGACGTATAAAGCCATGTCCAACCCTGAATTAATGAGCATGCTCCACCTCAGAAAATCCAAATACCGTATAGCTATGCACTCGAGGGACATGAACCTGAGCACAGAAATAAATTGGACATGCTGGAGGGACAGATTCCTAACCCAGGGGCTCCCTTCACTCTGGAATAGAATCCCAGTCCATGTTAGGCAGAGCCCCTCACTGACTCTCTTCAAGAGGAATCTTGACAAGTGGATGGGAGATCATAGGTTTACCATGGGGATTACGTTGGTGTCACTACTAGAAAGAGGCACAGTAAACTAACCTTAAAAAGGGCACAGTAAAATCAGTTCAGAGGGTGGCGAAAGCCAAACACACTCTGGCTAGGCTTGTAAATGCCTCAGGGCAGAAAGCCTAGTATGAACCTATGAACCTATGAACCTAAGTAGGGCATAGCTAAACAAAAGGCAGCATGCTCTTATTTGCTCTACTGGCCCTTAAGCAGTCTGGTCTGCTCAGTATGAAAATATAAAGCAGTGATGGGCCTTGAACCCAGGATACTGTGCACTATAGTCAGAGTACTGAACCACTAAGCCATGACAGCATTGCAGTGGTCAGCCTGTATGAAGAAATGTTGATAAGTCTATGCTAAGTATTCCATGGAAACCCTGCAGGCACAGCATAATCCCTGTCGAGTTATGACACAAAGGTGAGTCCCGCAGTAAGAATAGAACCTGACTTTCAACACACACAGTAGAAATGTTAATATTGGACATGTACACATACATCAACAGATGTAGTGGACCTCAGACAGCAACATACTGAAAGGTCACACTGGGCATGCTCACACACTTGAATAAATGAGACACATGTCAGGCAACAGAACACCGACAGTCTGAACTGGGCATGCTCACACACTTAGGCCATGTCGGAGTACAGCAGTGGGCCACACATATCAGGCAGTTGCATGTGTTAACCCAGGAACGTCTCACTATCCAGCAATCTGCCCTGTGCACACAGTTATAGGACAACAGACACATATATAATATAGTGGAACCCTGTCATTATCAAATATGTTCTGCAGATACCTAAGTTGTTCATAGAAAGTGGGAAAGCAAAGACGATAAAACCTGCAAACAGTATCAGCAATAAACATTGTGCATCCTGAACATTAGCATAAGTTCAGAGGTCGATACTAGCCTATCCACCCCTAGGGCATGTACAAGCCTAGCCAGAGTGTGTTTGGCTTTTGCAACCCTGTCAAAGTAGAACACTTTGCCTGTGAATAGTAGGTCACACAAGATAGCCCATTTATGTTTAGTGTCTTGTGCCTCTGCCTAGCAGGGACCCAGAAGATATCCCATGGGTAAACATACGATCACCCATCCACTTGTCAAGATGTCTCCTGTAGGTGGTCAGTGGGTGGCTCTGCCCATGCAAAACCGGGATTACAATCCAGAGTGAGTGGAGCCTCTGGGATAAGAATCTGTCCCTCCAGCATGTCCCATTAACATCTGTGCTGAGGTATATGTCCCTGGAGTGTGTAGCTCCAAGGGAGTCGGATATCCTGAGGTGAAGCATGTCCATTAAATCTGGGTCAGATATTTCCTTAAACTACAGGCACACAACACATCCGTGTAGGTGGTAAGCAACTGAGTAGAGCTGGAGTTACTGTATCTGAACTGTGCAGGGCATCCATGTGAGTCCCTACATCTGCTTGTTGTGGAACATTTGTGGCCATTACAGTTGCTGCAGGTGTCGGGTAAGGTACATCCCAAATGTGGCATTGTAACCAAGCATGGCTGTGATGAGTATAGGGGCACCATGACCTCACTTGATCAACATGTGAAACCATATGGGATAAGGTGGGCTATATAGAAGTTCTGTCTAACCACTTTGGCAACGTGATTGTCAAAGGCGAGAGTACAAACAAGTTGTGTCCCCAAACCCGTAACAACTACTACCGTATGTAATGGATTACTACCTATGTGGTAATGTGTGGGCATGTTGTTATTCCCAAAGGGGATGACTATGCAACTAATGGCATTTAGCTGTAGTCCATGGCTCAGGTACCAGTCATCCTATCTCTGTGAGACCCCGTTTGAGTATGCATGTGCCAGACGGAGAGTTGATTATGGCACCCAGTTTGCAGTCATCTGCAAACATGGTCAGCCATATTCCTCCTGTGTTAGCCGTACGTCACACAAATATATACTGAACAAGAGAGGTCCCAGGACTGAGCCTTGTGTGATGCCATGTGTAACTGGTGTATAGTCAGACATGGCACCTGCAATACTGAGTATGTGGGTGCTATCCCTGATGCAGGTAGCAATCCATCGTGTGAGATATGTGCCGATATTGACGCCGGTGAGCCTATGCATAATGGCCGAGTGTGGTATTGTGTCAAAGGGTTGTGCAAGGTCCAGGCAGGCTGTGTGGATGACCGTCCCTACACCGACAGACCTGGTAACTGTTTAAAGAATACAAACAGGTCCAGGAGGCAAGATCTGCCACAACAACGCTGAAATGAGTAGAACCCAGTGTCTGTGGGTTCCCGATGTCTATGTGCATGAGTCCCATTACAATATGCTCCATAGCTTTGCAGAACGGCTAGTTAGCCTTATAGGCCAATATTGTCTGTGGTTCATTGTGGCAGCAACTCTGTGGAGCAGGACCACTATCACTGTACGCCATTCCGTGGGTACATATCCTGCAGTAACTCTGATATTGAACAGTGATGTAATGTGAGGGTTACGTCTGTCATGAAGCCCGTGTAAGACGCAGGCCGGAACACCGTCTGGTCCCACTGATGCTGTGTTGTCCGCTGTGGAGAGGGCAGCACTCACCTGTTTATTTGTGATGTCAGGGAGGTTACACTATGTTGGGATGGACAGTAGCTCCTTAGGGGGGATGGGGGGGAGACATCTGCATTGAACCTGTTTGCCAGGATGTTGGCAATGTCTGTGGGTTCAGGGTATGTTTAGTCAGTATGCAGTAACTCACAGCATATCAGTGAGTGTCCACCCAGGTACCTGAATTAACTGAAGAAGGGCTTGTGAGTGTCCTACATGTCTGGTGCAATTGTCCATGAGAAGCGGGCCTGACATAAATACATGAGTGATTGTAGCTGTCTGGTAATACAGATCACAGATGCCTTCCCTGTCTGGGATTGTGCTCTATCATGTAGTAGCGTCCTCCTTTCATTGTATAGCTTATTAATGGCCAGGGTCTAACAGACAGGTCCCCTGCCATTGGAGGAGTGAGTCCAGTTGTTATATGGGATAGCATGATCCATGCAGTCCACTAGGTGTCCATAGAATGTTATGTAAAGGATTCAACAGTCAGAGCCATACTTACCACTGTCCCAGGGTCTCTGAAGGATACCACCTTGGTTTGGAGAAGTGTGACGTTTGCTTTTGAGAAGTTCACCAAGATTACCAGGATGGGTGTGTGGATGGGATATGGATGTCCAGTGAGATAAATGTATGTTCTGACCTTACCAATGAGGGGTATATCTCAGGTGTGGAATATAGAGTCCCCATGTTGGTGATGATCATGTCCAATATGTTGTCCCCTCTTGTGGGTGTCGTGACCGGTTGTGCCATAGCATATGAGTGTACAAATAGTAGCAACTGTTGGGCGAGGGTGTTGGGGCCTGAGTACTATCTCCAGTCAATGTGTGGGTAATCGAAGTCACCCAATATAATGGTGTTTGGGGAGACCTTCATATTGTCCAGTGTTCCCAGGAAAACAGAGTGTGGTTCATGAGTTTGGAAGGGTGGTCTGTAGCAGGCAACAAACCAAAAGGCAGATATGCACAATGTTAAGTGCATATGTATGGTCTGTGATGCTTTGTGCAGTGCTACCAACCCGGAGGTATGTGTATCTGTCATGTATATGGATACTCCCCCTATATGTGTTGGTCATTCTGAGTTTTGTGGTCAGAAAGCATGGTATGAAATATAACCTGGTAGTGCTGGTGTGCATTTAGGAGCCTGAACCAGGTGTCTGTTAATGCACAGATATTGCTGTTGTCCATACTGAGGAGATTCCTGAGTGGTCGCAATTTGAGGGTAACACATCTGGTGTTGAGCAGCATTACCCTCAGTGTCATGTACTCTGTAATGTCTATGGAGGTGGGTTTGTCTTTTGAGCCCCACTTAAAAAAGGCAGTATGGTGGTAGCAACTGCCTTAGTCAGTATTAGAAAGTCCAAGGGTGACAGGTGCAGACTGTCCATAGGGTAGCTACATGGCATATTGAGCATGTCACCCCAGGCTGACAGACACTGTATCCCCTGTGAATGACACCAATATGTTAGCCAACTGTTAAACGTCATCAGTTTGTTGGTATACTGTGACATCATACTTGGTGGGTGTAAGATGCTAGACAAGGTCAGGGTCATACTGGCCTGGGCTACATGATCAGAGAGTTCCTCTATGCATCATGTCATGTGGTCCAGGGAGGGACGTCTGAGGGTGTACGCACCAGCATGGACAATGCTGGAGCCAGTCCTGCACTTGCTGTGGAGTGACCTGAGTGCATGTGTCATGTTGTGGATCCTGCCACCCGAGAGACAGCTCAAACTGACTATTCCCTTGTTTGGCCTGGTGAGTGGGATGTCAGTGTGTCTGACAATAAGTGTCACCTATTACAAGTGTATTAGTTGTGTTGTTTAGCCCGAAGGGCAGCGACTGTGTGGCACACTGACATTGTGAACTATGTGATATGTGGGTATTTTAGTGGGGTAGCAGTTGTTTGTGTGTCTGCTTTGGAGGTCTCTGCTGCTTAGGCAGAGTTTATGTAGATCCTCAGAGTATGTTTATGTGTGATAATGTTGTTTGATTGCTGTCGTTATAGGTTTATGTGAGACTGATATGTGGTGTGTGTGGTTACCTTCACCACCTGATAGACTATGCCAGTCACAGGTCAAGAGAGCTCAGCCTCCTGTATGTCAATATTGTTGCATCTCTCACATATATCTGAGTTTGTTGGGAGGAGGAGAGGGTTGTCTGTGTACATGAGGCAGATGTGACAATGTGTCAAAACCACAATATTCACTAGCTGGACTGGAGAGTACACACGAAACCGACCCCTGGACATGGCAGGATATTATGTTGACATACTCCGTAGCCTGATCACAAAGGATCAGTAGGGTGTTAAGTGTGTAAAAGAGTATAACAGGGATTAGTGCTCAGGTTTGTTGGTGTTTTGTAAAGAGTAGCTGAGAAGGATTCCAGACTGAATCATGACACCTCCTTCAGCTATGTCATAAATAGCAATGTACACTCATATATGTCCCGAGTCAGGGCCAACTGTGCCTGACTAACAATGCCGACATCCTGTCAGACAGGCCCATATAGACATACACACCTCCCACTGACCATAGTCCCAGTCATCATACCAGGGGTATCACATGTAGAATGGCTGAACAGCTTCCCCCAAAGCCAAAAGCATGGCAGCAAATGGATTACATTGTTTCCCAATATGTGTCATGCATGAACTACAGAACAAACAGACCCTGCACCTGAACAGTCTGTTGAGTCTCATCCTCTCCACAGGATCTGGAACTGTTGAATGTGTTACAGCAACATATGGCACTCCCCACAAGTGTAGGTGCACAACACACCATGGGAAGTATAGTCCAGTAAGCCTATGAAGTCTGATCTGAAAGGCCATGGAGTTCATCATGGTTGAAGTCATACACAGAGCTATTGGAAGCTGACAAACACACAACCCTACCAACTGTGGTATGTTCATGTGCAGATCATGGTTCCCAAACATGCTAGACTGTTTGCAAGATAGACACCCAGGACATACATAACTGAACAGAGCTACACGTCCCACATAGATTTTGAATAGCCCTTTATCAACACCCCTGACACATGTTGTATCCACAAAACCAACAATCTGTGCATAAATATGTGTTGACATATGAAGGGATGTCAATGTGTCCACAGATAGATCACACAAGGTGAGGATTATGGGGTCCTGTTAAAGCTGTTGACACCTGCCGACCCACATGGCTCATTCCTGGGATTGCATAAAACAAAGTGTACACACATTACCATGCCCAGTCTGATGATGTCAGCATCCTACAAATATAGCAGGAGAATAGAAACCACCCAGTAAAGCATATAGCGCGCTGTGTTAATGCGTATGTTTCTAGTATCATAATATAGTCAGGTAGTGGTTTGAATCCTGCAAACGCTGACAGTGTGTATGTGTGTGATTTCCTGTGAGAGGAGTGCCCTTTTTGGAGACTGGGAAAACAAATTAAAAGAGGTACATTCTTCTTTGGAAAGTCTGATGATGTCAGCATCCTACAAATATAGCAGGAGAAGAGAAGCCATCCAGTAAAGCTGCACCGTGTTAATGTGTATGTCTTTAGTATCATAACCTAGTTAGGGAGGGGTTTGAATCCTGCAAACGCTGACAGTGTGTGTGTGTGTGTGTGTGTGTGTGTGTGTGTGTGTGTGTGTGTGTGTGTGTGTGTGTGTGATTTCCTGTGAGAGCAGTGCCCTTTTTGGAGACTGGGAAAACAAATTAAAAAAGGTACATTCTTCTCTGGAAAGTCTGATGATGTCAGCATCCTACAAATACAGCAGTAGAAGAGAAACCACCCAGTAAAGCATATAGCATGCCATGTTAATGCATATGATACTCTAGTATCATAACCTAGTTAAGTAGGGATTTGAATCCTGCAAACGCTGATGGGGTGGGTGGGGTGTGTATGTGTGTGATTTCCTGTGAGAGGAGTGCCCTTTTTGGAGACTGGGAAAACAAATTAAAAGAGGTACATTCTTCGTTGGAAAGTCTGATAATGTCAGCATCCTACAAATATAGCAGGAGAAGAGAAACCACCCAGTAAAGCATATAGCGCGCCATGTTAATGCGCATGTCTCTAGTATCATAACATAGTTAGGTAGGGGTTTGAATCCTGCAATTGCTGAGTGTGCGTGAGACACAGGTGGTCAATGTAGTGTGGGTTTTGCTTTTACTATGGTATGACATATCATGATTGCACACATCAGGTATCTGCATGGCAAATAAATATGTGTACATGTGAACTCAATCAGTACATAGGTGTGAAGCCTGCATACTACATGAATACATTTGTTACCTTTGACAGATTGTAGTACTGTGGTCACTGTAACTGGATGGGGTGTAGTACCATGTGCCATCATCATCATGCATCTTGTGGTCACTCATGGCTACTAATGTGTGACAGACCTCTGCTTAGCATGCTGTACCTGAACTGCAGTGCCGTGGCTACATTCACAATTACACAGCCACTTTGTACATGGGTGTGTGAGGTGCCCAATAGGGAGCATTGCCTAACACGACTGTGTTATGTGTTGAAGAGTGTTGCACAGCCCCATGATAGGCCTCTACCCCAAGGTACATCATGTGTGTGTGGATGACATGTGGGATACTGAAGTGTGACCTTACAGCGGGTGTGTGGTAATGCCATATGTAGCATGTTTTTGTGTACTGCGTATGATAAACGTGTTATGTTGTGTACAGCTGTAGCAACTTTGCCTATCCAATATGCAGTACGGTGTTGCCACAACTGTGTCTGATGCTCTGTGTATTGCATGTCATTGAGGCAGCTATTGACATTACTGAGCTGTGCAACGTCTTACAGCAAACATGCACGGCATGCATTATGCATAGGTGTGTTATGTGTACATGGCCTACACCTCACCTATGACATGCACATTTCATTACCAACATTGTAGGTATACCACACTCATCAGCATGGATCGTCTGCCCTGCTGTCACACCAGAGGGACCTAAGAGAATATGAGAGAGTTCGTTAGTGGCCACAACTGTATCATTACTACAGTGGGTATGCTAAACTACAGTGGAACAACAGTCAACAGTCACAGGTGTGGAGATAATATTCCAAATATCAGTATTGCATAACATTAGGCAACACAACTGCTAAACACACAGTACACATCTCACATAGACATAATCTAACAATACAGTTAACTGTAGTCTACAGATAGGGCATGTTACCTGCTCGCTCCATGTGAACATGCTGGGTGGCTCCGGCCTCCATGATAACACATGTCACAGGTTGTTGCTGCTGTTGTCCAGGAGCCACCACTGTTAGGAGCAGCTCCTCCACTCTGGTGAGGGGGGGGGGATGAATGGCCACCCCACCACCTGTGGCAAGCTGTTGTCTTTGGATATCAGACGCATGCTGCCGGACATGTCTAATTAAATCACTGCAGTGATGGCGTACCTGCTCATATGTCCGCTTATGCATGCCTATGTCATTTACCCGATGAACAAGATCCTGCCACAGTACAGTCCGCTCCTGCTGGTGCTGGCTGCTTCGGGAAAACAGTATAGTGTACTACTGCACCAGGCTTTGGACGATTTTCTCTTCCTCCGCTGCAGTATACGATGGATTGCGTTGGTGGGCCATCTGGCTGAAAAAGATATGAACAATATGTGTGAGTGAGTCCTGTGGCACACTTTAAACCTTTAACCAAAAATATCACTTTACTGACATATATACCATCCATTTCTCTGTCAGGGGTTACACATGTTCACTACCACTTATTGGTTCTCAGGCCACAACCGACTAACAGTGCCTGGCATACTCCATACGTCACAGCACTATACAACAATACCTGGCACACTTTTTGTGGCACAATGCACAACCTTGACACAGGGGTATATATCATGTCAATGCACGAACAGAGATGTCATCCATTGCAATGAATGTAAAGTACAGTTACAGTAGTACCATTCAACCACACTAGTCATTGATGCCATAGCCCTGCCTAACATATGTGTACAGTTGTTACTATAGGTGGCATACTGCTGTCACAGAGTATATATGTTGCTGGATACACACGTATACCCTGTAACACACATATGATTGCAGCCATGGTACAGGCATAATTACATACACATCAGACAAACATACAATGCACCCCTGAATGCCAACACAGATGAGCATTACCTGTGTACCATACAGTACTGTGTGCCACTACTTACAGTCCCTTATGCCTGAGATTTGTCCTCTGTGCAGACTACAGGAAACACACATGGCAGTGTTTCCAAGTAATGTGAACACACACCATACTCTGCTGTTTAGGCCTACAGCTTCAGGTAGTACTACAGTTCCTATGGGAGTTGGATTCACCAGCAGTACCACTCACTAAGCATACATGTATTGCTTTAGCCTACAATGAGACACCACGGTCGTCAACAAGGAACTGCATCACATCGTATGCCATATTACTATGTCTGCCTAACAGTACAATACACATCTTTCCCTGGTGTCACAGCTCGGATAGACACTACCATGTCAGATGCAACTTCACACTAACCTATCACACCTTTACAGACCTTGCACACATTCAGAATTACACTTATTCAACCTCACATAGCAGGTATTGCATTGAGTACATGTGTGAGTGCATAGTGTCATGAGTAGGTTATATGCTATTGGCCCTAGGGCCTACGGCAGCCTAGCCATACCCTGGCCTTTGACACACATGCACTTTGATTTCACTTGCCCCTGCCAACCAGAACCACAGAGGGGGTTCCTGGGGTGTATTACCAATCTCCCAAACACTCCTCAGGGGTATTTATGACAACTGCTGATGGGGAGCCTTGTTTGCTATTGCTAGGTGGTCTATTCCAGTGTATGGCATATCTCTGAGATAGGAACCTATCCCTCCAGCATGTGCTGTTTAGTGAGCTGACGAGGTTCAGGGCCCTAGGGCGTGTATCCCGGAGGGATTGTGATATGTTGCCATGGTAGTTGTCACCCAGCAATGGGTGTGACATACCTCTGTATGTCCGGCAGAGGTCACCTCTGTGTGGCCAGTATGCAATACAGTCTGGATGTGGTTTTGTGAGCCAGTCTGCATAGGGCATCTGTTTGTGGCCAGTAGTACCCTCTGTGAGGTATGTCTGTGGCCTTTCCACCTGCTGTAGTTGTCATGTGAGGTACATACCACACAGGGCATTGTGATGAGTAGAGGGGAACACCGACCTATATTTCCCTAGATGACACACCTGTTGCCATGACACATACCACACAGACAGATTACAGGTTGTGGCACTGTCTTTATCAAAGAGGTGGCTACTGTCCACCTGTGTCCCATGTTCCCTTATCACACCTTCGGTGTTGGGTAGATCTCTACCTATGTGATGGTAAATGGGTACAGTGTTTTGGAAAGGAGGAATGGCACTGCAGTATCTACACTTGTCTACAGTCCATGCCTTGGTCACCACACACCTGTTGCAGTACATATGGCCCCATGTCTCTCTCTCTCTCTCTCTCTCTATATATATATATATATATATCTATATACATACATGTACACATCCATTGCTGTACACATAGATGTACATATAGGCACATGTACAGTCCACCTTTCATGGTGGTGATATCAGTTTTGCAACAGTTGTGGGATGTACAGTTATGTGATTATATTGCACAGTGTTGTGCAGAATGCGTGTGGGTGTCCTCGGCCCATGTAGCTTTAGCAGGCCTCACTGGCTCTAACACAGTAGATCTGACAAATCAGTCCCACAGCGTTTAACTAGCACATGACATATATCAGCACTGCATGCTGTTTTCTATGCCACACACTACGACCTACACAGATATATGCACATAACAACCTTCAACAACAGATATCTGTCCACCCTTCACTAACAGTTGCAGTATGTCCCTTGCCCTATGCACATATGCAAATACAGATAGAAACGTACTGCTGCCACACATGGATGATTTGCAGTGTGTAGAGTACTCTTCAGGAACATCTACTACATGCCAACACATACATATGAGTTACACATACCTTACCTTTGTATTTCCTTGCTCTGTCTGTTACAGTTTTGTAGGGTTTTTTTTTTTTTTTTTTTTTTGGGGGTTGGTTGTTTGTTTTGGGTTTTCTCTCTGTTTCTGTTTCTGTCTCAGTTTCTCTCTCTGTTGTCTTTGTTTTTGTCTCTGTCTGTGTCTCTCTCTCACTCTCTATCTCCCTGTACCTGCAATGATATTATTGCATGTGTGGACAGCAGGTGCAGCCTGCTTTTCTAGGTATCTGCACTTGTGCATGTGACAGCCTCTGCACCAATTGCTGCCCACCATTCAGTAATTGCATGCAGCCTGCTATGTGCTGATTGCATTACTCACTGTGATTGCAGCCCACTGCTATAAAATGCTAGGTTAGGTAGGCATAGCCCTTTCAGCTATCCAAGGTGGGGCCCACGCTTGTTTTCTCTGGACACCGTTGTGTCAGTCAGAAGGTTGGTATATGTCTCTTATCTGAAGCTAGGGTTGTAGCCAGTGATATGCATGTTGTACTGAAACCTGAATGTTGCTGCTTCCAGTACACACTTCTCAGTGTAGGCATGTACTCACCCCTCCAAATGCTAACACAGGATACATGGGAGTATGTACTTTCTTTCTGAATTAGACATTTAACTGACATACAAATGTGGTTAGTGCACTGTATTCCTGTGGCACATGCAGTGTTTGTGATCTGCTATACTGTAATTATTACGTTACTCACCTTTGAACAGTTTGTGGTTTGTTTGTGTTGCAATTAGCACAGGCTGCTCAACAGAACTGGACATATTTCAGTACTGAGTATGCCTACCTACACCCTGGTTTTTGCCTGAATACACAGGCGTGTTGTACCTTTGGGTAGGGATGCAGAACTGCAAAGAGCATTTTTTATTATCATGTGAGGTTTATCTTGCTGAACATACAGGATTGCTGTGTACCTGTTAGTCTATCAAGGCAAGTAGTCTGTCTGCGTAGCTCCCACCTGTGGACATATCCAGATGGTAGCTAGAGGTTAGCCTATTATACTTTGTCTGTGCACCATACCAGTCTTTTCAGCACTGGCACATTGGCATTGTCACAGCTGGTTGTTAGCAGTACATGGCTACATCCTATGATATTTCTGTGTTGTACTCCTACATAAGGGCATACTTGTGGAACTCCTTCCAAAGCTATTTGCAGAGTGTGTAACAGCAGTAATACTGATATGCCTGTGTGTTTCTGCCTCTGCCAGGCCTCAGATACTCTCAGGTATGTATTTGATTGGCCTCAGTAAAAGGTACATATACGTTAAATACACCTGCAATATATTACAGACATATTGCAGTTGAGACTTTCTTGGGAATCAGAGCATATGTATACCTACACATTTTCTGACATGCAAGCAGTGCCTACTCTCACCTATTGAGAATATTCATTATGTGTGATTCCACACTTGTCTGCCTAAAGTTAGTACTTTCCAGAGTGATTCAGTGGGGCACAGCTAACATTTGTTTACAAATCAGGGACATCCCTGTAAAGCAGTCACAGTTGGGGTGTCTGCCCTCTGCCCTAGTCAACTTTGCCAGTATTTATCCTGGTCTGATACTGTGTGGTGTTTGTAAGGTGCTACTGTAACATTATTCCCTGCTTGGATGGCTGGTTCTCTTTTCACAGTCATGTCATGCAATTCCACAACAACTGCTGGTAAAGATCCACAGAACAGGATTTGTGTTATACCATTCCTAATTTCCATTTACATTCCCTCATTGTAATGCATGATATATTTATGTCAGCACCAAGTTATTTGTATATCTGCTGTGGCTTAGTGGTAATTTATGCAGTCTATTGTGTCAATGGTCTGGGGTTCGAGACTGGCAGAGGTCTTTTCTTTTGCTGCTGAGCAGAACAAGGGCCCTTCCATAAGAGTGACTAAGGCACTTTTAAGCAGTTGTAAGCAGGTTTGCATGGGTTTGCGTGGGTTTGCGTGATGCTTAGTGATGCTTAGCTAAGCGCACACATGCGTACACTTGCTTAAACCCAGTTACTGCCGCTTAAAAGTGCTTACTCCCGCTAACCCCACGCTAATTTCTTTTAAAGAAAAGAAAATGGGGAGATAGGAAAGTGGTGAAAAAGGGGGCACAAAGAGGAACAGACAGTAGGTACACAAGCTCAGGATGTGCAGGACGGGTGTAGGGAAGGTCCATAGCTGCCCATTTCTTTACCAGAAACAGCTGTGCATATGCAATAAAGTTAGAGTGAAATTTGAAACCATCCACCCCTGGGAGAGGGGTGAGGACAACAAAGTATGTTGTATTGCCAATTATAATCATCAGTTTACATGTCCAGTGGACATGTGTGCAAAATGGGCAGCTATGTATGGGGCATAATTTTTTTGTGGGTACAGATTGCCCTTTTTTTTTCAGGTGAGAGTGGAAAGTGAGGTAGAGGAAGTAGGTATGTTCAGGGAGATAGGTTGGGGAGATAATCAGACAAGACAGACAAGACGCATACAGGGGTGGTGTATGACACATGGGGTGGGTGAACACAATTGACGGGGACGGATGTTTGGAAATCGCAAGCCCATGAACCCACAGATGGTAACAGTGGAACTGAGATCCCGACCCATGGGCAGTCACCACTGCACCTTCACAGCCCCGAGGGTGGCTGTGCTGGGGGCTGCGTAGGATGGGCAGGCTCACCCGTGAGATGCACCACTCTCGCCTCGAGCTGGCGTAGGGGATCAGCGACTGAAAGCTGGATCTCCCTATGCACCACAGCCCGGACCCTTCGAAGGGTGACAGGTGGCCCTTCTCCGCCCACGCTTGCATGGGGAGAACGAGCCCCATCCCCTGGAGCCCCATCCCCTGCAGCGCTTCCACCCAAAGGTGGCACAGGACCAATGGAGGAGGGGAGCCCGGGCTGGGCACCGGACCTGCTGGTGCCAGGTGCACTCGCTAGCTGAGGAGGGACAGGTGGGTCCGCTGGGACCGGCCTTCCCATATGTTCTGTGATTAGGTGTGTTTAATTACAACATAAACAACAGCATTCCAGATTAGTTGTAACAGCATGCAGTAATATTCCCATTAACCCAACACACCACGGTTCCAACAGATGAACAGCAAGCATAACACATGCATATATTGAACGACAGTAGATATTCCAACAGCATGCAGGGATGTTTGGTAGCAACAGGCCACCATGATTGTGGGGTTTGAACAGGGCACATGCATCAACGTGAATGCAAATATTTATAGAACAATAGGACATATGTCCCAACAAATATTTAAGATTACACATACTCACTGAGGTGTGGAATTGCATGGTTTATGCACATACAGTAGGGTGTAGAAAAAACCTTGATTAACATCTTATAATTACTTTTACTCTACACTACATTCCTAGTGACTGCAGGTGTATATCCCCTACATGTATAATTACACTTGCCACCATGCATTAGGTTGTGTAATGGGTTTGGCTAGTTCAATATATGCCTGACCTATATCTGACATACTAACTGTCCAAGATGCTACATATTCCTTGATTACATTTATATTTCTTTAGCTACATATCTGGATGTTTTCACATGACATTTTCACTTCTATTTGTATAGAACCCTGCATTTCTTGACACACACACACTCACATTTCTGGGGAAAATATTAACATGCTACTCGTGTGCCAGATTTACTTATGCATGCCAGCCAGCAACTGACTGTTGAGGACTGTATATATGCTTCACAGCTACTAGCACTTCCATCAGCCACTTTATATGGGACTGCACAACTCTGGGTTGCCAGCACTTTTTAAAACAGTACTATTTGTATAATGCAAGGGTACAACAACATTTCACACTAAGTGACACAGACACACTCTGGGATTTAGACCTTTATTAATGACATTACACACTTTTCCACAGGCTCACTCCTTTATTTGTTATAACGGTGCATATGGAAGACATATTCAAGACATATTATACCTTTATTAATAGGTTAGAACACTCTTTTTCAGGCTCACTCACTTATTTTATATGACAGTACCTGCAGAGATATTATTCCAGACATATGTTATGTTTCTTAATGGGTTACTACACTCTTTTTCTGGCCCTCTGACTTTTTTATCTGACAGTACATGCAGAGGACTTATTCAGGCCATTTATGGCTGTATTATTGGACTACAACACTTTATTTCATGCTCTCTCCCCTATTTTTTATAACAATACATGCAGAATAATCACTAACCTGCCTGGTGGCGCAGCCTTAGCAGCCTATCTGCATAGGCTTGCTGATTCGCAGCACAGTCACCTGCAGCTGTAAAGTAAATTAAGGGATATTGAGACATACCTATCCATTATACAGAATCAATTATCAATTCCTACATACTGCATTCCATGGCTACCTACTCAGTTGTGGGGCATCCTGCATCCCACGGGCCTCCTGTATCCATTGGTTCAGGCGGTCCTGCTTCCGTCTCTTCAGGTCTGCATGGTGGTGACGGACCTGCTCACCAGTCCGAAGAACGCCTGTGACACTGGTGAGGTCATGAGCTAACCAGTTCCAAGCCTCTGCCTTGTACTCCGTCCCTTGTAACTGGCCCTGCAGGAGTCTTGGCTCATGACAGTGGACAAGGAGCCAAACCATGTATTTTGACTCCTCGATGCCCCAGCGTTGTGCTCGGTAGTGTGTACCCTCTCCTGCACCAGCCATTCTAACTGCAGATGTGAGCTACAATCAATTATGGCGAGTATTCCTGCCTATGGTGCTTAAATATGCCGCATTTCCCGCACTTTTTTGTGACTGGCCATTTTTGAAACTTCTCGGCTGACTGCAGACCTGTTTAGTAATGGTTAATCTACCATTACTAAGTATATGTATGTTAACAGTGGCTGTTTCTCCTAAGTTGTCATGGCTTAGTGGTTCTGTGCTTTGATTAGGATGCACAGAGTCCTGGGTTCAAACCTTGTCATTCATTTTATTTTCATACTTTCCAGACAGGCTAGGGGGTGTGGCTGTGTTTAAGAAACTTTGCTCTACGTTGCTCCATGTTTCCCTATGGTGCACTAGTTGGCGCGGCACGCACGTCCGCACAAACAGATTGCGCTGGTTAAAGCTCTATTTCACTATGGGCACCTCTACTGCTCTGGGTAAAGCGCTATTAAACTATGGGCACCTCTATTGCACTGGGTAAAGTGCTATTAAACTATGGGCAACTCTATTGCACTGGGAAAAAGCACTGTTAAACTATGGGCAACTCTATTGCGCTGGGTAAAGCGCTGCTTAACTGCAAGCAATTATGTATCAGGATCATTTCAAAATTTTATATTTCGTTCACTGATACATTGGCCATTTCACTGCTTTTTACTGATATTTTAATCATATGTGTCAGGTATTATTCCATGTACTGATTTAAAACATAAATAAGAAGGGGAGTGGTGGGGCTCAAACCGTGAATGCCTCTTCTTTGTGCGAACGCTCTACCAATACGCTATTGCTATTTGGTGTGATTTGCATAAACATTCTTTCTTATGCTCTTCCATGTCGGAATTGCTAACTACAGTTAAGCAATGGGCACACCCACGCACACACACGCAAATACGGGCAGCTATTTCGGGAATTTAAAAAAAATAAAATTAATTTTTTACTTTTCATAACTGTGATGGGGGTTTACAATGTCAGGGAGTGTGGTGTTTGGTGCTAAGACATTTGAGCGGACTCGCTCTTGTGTGCTTTCATTTTCCTTTTACAAACCTTGCAGGGGCATGGCCGTTTAGACTGCTTGGCAGTCGGACATGCCCCCCGCTTTCCTACCCTGTCCGTGTAAGACTTACGGTTGACTCAGCGTGCCCCCATGAATATTCATGGCACGCTGACGTCATACCGTTCAACTGCAGCCTCCGAGTAAGACTTATTAAGTCTTACATGGAGGATTCGTGAATCCGGGGGAATGTTTAAAATGTGTCCCTGGTTTTTGGACTTTTGTCCCCCCCCCCCAATAAATTTTGGCTTTTTCCAGATTTCTTGTGCTGCAAAGTTTAGAGATACAGCTGAGTGTCGAGTAGATTTTACAAGGAGCTGAGAGCTGCAGGGGAACAAAAGTTTAGTGCTGCTTATGCTAAGTCTGCTTGCATTGTTAATAGCACAACAGGTAGTGTACTTGCTTTTGATGCAGAAGGCTGTGGATTCTACTCCCACAGTAGGTAGAAGCATTGCTGATACTGTACTGTGTTGTAAAGGGGGTGGATGCTGCAGTCCTTTTTGGCAAATATACCTAGTAACTATGAACCTGTTATCAGTTTGCTATCCATTCCCTATTGCGGTATTACTAGCTTATCATCTTTTTAATGCATGCAACAAAGGCAATTTATTCTTCAAGGGCAACAGGCACTTTATTTGTAGATGAAACAATGACATATAAAGTTGTTTGCTAGTAGCAACCTCTTTATTAGTTACAGATTTTTTTAATGTGGATTTTACTACTTCAGAGATTGCGCATATTTACTGATACTGGTGGACTATAGAAGGCTGAGTAGACTTTTTATGATGGAAATGTTCTGAATTGGGCAGTTTTGTCATTGGTGCATGCATTTTGTTTCATTGTTTACTGGAAAAATGTTTGAAACAATACATTTAAAATGCCCTGTAACAACTTTACTGTATTGTACAAGGAATATAATGTAATACAGTCAGGAAGGTGTATCAAAGAGCATGTGAATGTTTCATGCTCAAGGGGCCTATGATTTTGAAAACAGCCCAGAGTTAATCTTTATCTGCCACTGGCAAAATGTACTTTCTTTGAATGTGGGTTTCAATGCTGTTTCAATGCATGTGAGTTTCAAGGGCTAAGTATATTTTCATTGTGAGACTGCATTGCTTTGTTTAACAGATATCTATTAGGATTTGTGCTGTAAAATGCAAAATAAAACTTTCAAATGAAATCTAAATAATTGCAGAAGTAAAGCAGTATGCACATTACAGTGTTTATGGTAAATGGAGCAAAATAACCAAGGAATGGGATATTGGAATGGCTGCAGGGGGGAGGCTCCATTCAACCATGATTTTGTGAGGGGGGGGGTAGCAAACTCAGACAGCCCCAGTTGAACTATACCTCTCAGTTGTCCATATTTTTGCAGAATGAATAGATATTTGATTCTTATTTTTGGTTTGTTCCTCATAAAATTTGTGGTTTTCTAGCAAATCATTTAGGAATGAAGTCACTAAATGACAGACATTGAGTTTCAGACGTCATAACATTCAGAAAAATGCATGCTAATGCAAGACTTGTTATTCTATCAACTGTCTTAAGTTTATACAAGAGCAATTTTTAGTAGTGTTTGTATGTTCCCCCAATATATTTGGCCTTGTCCAGATTTCCTGCATTAAGAGGTTGAGAGGTACATGCAAATCGCTTTGTAGAATTAGGAATATCCAAACCTCTCAATTGTCCCCAATTTTGGCTGGCTCAAAATGTTGCTCTCCCCTAATAATCCCTCCTCAAAATGGCAATTTTGGAAGAAAACGTGGAGGGTTTACAATTATATATAACTGTAATGATCAGAGTTATAGATTACTTTTATTTCAGAAATGCATGTAGATGCTCTTATTTTGTTAGCTGCTCAAGTTAACAGTGTTAATATTAAAAAGGTGTCCCTTTTTTGACAGGTTCCCAGCTGTATTGTGTGGCAACTTTATATTTTTGCATCACATTTCTGGTCTGTTTTTCATAAAATTGTGGTTTTTTGGCAAATTAGTGGCAAGTCATTAAAGATTGAAGTTAGAAAATAATGGCAGACATTTGAGTTTC
Organism: Protopterus annectens; assembly: GCF_019279795.1. Taxonomy (NCBI): domain Eukaryota; kingdom Metazoa; phylum Chordata; order Ceratodontiformes; family Protopteridae; genus Protopterus; species Protopterus annectens. Next base: position 1,738,473,083 of record NC_056732.1, on the reverse strand, counting down.
AGATTTCATACCCTTCAGAAAATTCGTACTAATTCAAGACCTACTACTGTTCTATTATCTAAGTTAATAAGAGCAATATTTAAAATTGTCCTTATTTTTGGGCCTGTGTCCCACTTCTAGTTCTATGTATGGCTTTGTCCAGATTTCTTGCTCTGAAGTTGAGAGGTATGAGTGTCAGAGCCATCACTGTCAGCCAGAGACATTTCAAATTGTGACATAATTGTTGCACCCCACTCCCCAGTGTAGTGGCTCTGGATGTGTCCAAGGAAGGCAAGGAGCAGTTATGCAGTGTAAGTGTGCAGAGTATTCCCCCATCCAAGGTAGACCACAAGTACGACTGTGGCTTTTCATCTGTCCTTGATTTTGCAGAATGTTATGGTTTTCTGTCATATTTTTAGACTGTTGATTTATGCTTCTTATTATTCAGGAAATGCATGCTGTCACAGTGCCCTGTTGCTCTGTTTAAGTAGCAATGATTTAATGACCATCAGGTAAGCTTGTCGGAGATTGTAAGATTCAAGTAAGCTTTAATAAGCATACTGTTAAAGAATTACCAGCATTGAAAGCCTTTTTGTTGTTGCCATGCAGATAATATTTACATAACTAGATAATGTATAAGCATTGGGTATTGAAATGCATATGACAGTATTTGTAATAAAAGGACAGGATTACAGCCTTTTCAGAAGCTCATTACATTTATTGGAGACTTGCAATCATCTTTTGTTGGAGACTTGCAGTCATCTTTGCAGGCTTTACCCGTAAACTAAACAGAATGCCAATCTATCATGTGTGGTCCATAACTTGTGCAGGAATCCTTTAAGCAATTTATCTTGAGCTTGTTTCTTGTTTGCTGTTCATTTTTTACTTTGATCATGTCTCTCCATGAAACAAGTAGATAGTTGTGTCTGGCAGCAGGTCTTTTTTGGATAAGAAACATTTTTACAAGTGGGGGTATCACAGAGATTGCTACTTTTAGCATGTTACTTGGTAATTTTATAAAGCTGAATATAAACTATAATTAGAACTGCAATGCAAGGAGTAGTGGTTTGAGTTGAGTGCTGCTTGTTTTTTTATACTTGATTTTGACTGGCATTCCAGTAATGTATTTAAAAAGTAATTTATTTTTTCATGCCTCACAACCTGTTTCCATCTGGATATTAAGTAAGTTGTCATGTAGCCAGTGCATTGAAATATTTTTTTTCTTCTACACTTCATTTTGTCTTGATTGGACTCTTGTAATGACTGTTTGGCACCCAGGGCAGCATATTTAATTAAAGTTCCAGTTGTTGTGGTTTTGAGCATAGCTCCACCCCTTTCTAGTTGGTCACACCCTTCCCATTGGCCCCACCCATTCAGCTGTCTCCTGCAGCCCTCCTTTAATTTGAAGTCACCAGCCGCCACTGGATATAAGGCATCAGAACACAAATAATGCTTTATGTAAGCATACTTTATTATGCAACAATTTTATTAATTTTAAATTTGTTATTTTAGACATAGCTAATTAGTTGATATTGATTTTTTTGGGGGGGGTTGTTGGGAAACAAAGCTGAAGTTTAAAGAACTTTACTGACAAATGAGATTAAATGTCACCCCCCAGGAATTAATGAAAATGCCTCTATTACACCTATTTTAAAGTTAAGGCCAGCTATGTTATAGACAGACAGATTCAATATAACCTACACAGTCTGTTTCCAACATGTGCCCATCACTGCATGACGTGCACATGTTAAACAACCAATCCAAGATGGAGGAGCTATTCAACAAGCTATAAAGCAACCATGTAGACTAAGTGGTTGTTTTCCCTGCGAATTCCAACACCTACTGTAATACAGCCACGGAAAGGAGTCTACACAGAAACAATGTTAGCGGCTGCTGTTGCTTTAATTCATGTGCATGTGCAATAAGCTGAAATATATGTTGCTACTGTGCTAATAGACCAAGGCCAAGAAGGAGAACAGTTTTCAGATCCTGGGTAACTTATCACAGTCTACATGATGTGGAAAGTGTACAGTGCTGTAGGGTGGATGGAGGCACAGTACAGGAACTTTGCAACTTCTGTTATCCTCAACTCAAAGCCAGGGCAAACTGAGGGGAAACCCATCCCAGTGGAGACAAAGGTATGTGTAGCACTTAGAATTTTAGCTACAGGTACCTTATAGAGACCAACAGGGGACAGGCTGGGGGTGTCACAGGCATCAGCATCCAGGATCCTCCATCAGTTCTTGAATTCTATGCTCCAACATGCTAGTGGCAACATATATTTTTCCCATACTTCTGAGATACGGACAGAAATGTGTAGGAGTTCCACCCTGTAGTACACTACCCTGAAGTACTGGATGCCATAGATTGCACACATGTAGAAATTAAGGCATCACCCAGAGAACAGGGAAGGCTCTACATTAACAGAAAGGGCTTCCACTATATTAACTGCCAAGTCATGTGTAATGCCAAGGCAGTCATTTTGAATGTGTGTGCTAGCAATCCAGGCAATTACCATGACTCACATATCTGGCACACCTCCCAACTGTATCAGATATTCACTATGGAGATATCACATAGGGTCATTTACTGAAGGATACAGGTTATGCACTGGAACTGTGGCTATTGACACTCATCAGAAATGCATACACACCTGCTGAAGAATGCCATAATGAGGCACAAGTTCAAACCAGAAATATCAGCATGTGTATGGGCTGCTGAAGTCACAGTTCTGGTGCCTAGATATACTTGGGGGAGCCCTGCTGTACAATCCTCGGACATGTGCTGAAATATTCACTCTATGTGCCATGCTACACAACATCATCCTGAGAAAACAGCTTCAGTAGGATCAGCAAGGGGAAGGAGCACGCATCCTACCACCGATGTTAAGGTCACCACAGCCACATGCAGGTGAAGAGTCAGAGGGGGAACCAGCAACTGCTGTGGGTGTAGGCACACGTAGGCATGCTCAATATGCCCTTGCATTGGCTAAGAAACAATGTATACCACATTCTGTCACCACCTAAGGGTCTAAAACCTTCCTCCTATGCATATACATATAGTAACATTATGCCAGGCAACTGTCACAACCTTTACCTACCCATGTAATGGCTGTGTGCTGCTTGCATCAGACAGAGTCAGCCCTGAACTAAAACTGTTGCAGCTGGTGTATTTACAAGGTTAGTGTTGAACCTTGAGTGTATTGTGTAATAATATGAATGACTGGTATATCCCTGCATGTTGTTACTTAGTAGTTTAAGCAAATAAAATGTGAGAGATTTGTACAGAAATGACCTTAACATGGGACAGCAGTGACTTATTTGACTTATATGTGTCCATTACTAAGTAGTAGGCCTCAGGCATCAAAGATTCACAGTCATACCTCTCAAAAGTAGTGATGTCCACTACATGCCCTAAGATTAGCACCATACATTTGTACTGAAACATCATTAAAGACAGAAGTTAGAAAGTAATGATACACATTGCAGTTTCAGACTTCACAACCTTCACAAGATCGTTAGGAATAAAGGCAGAAACATTTTGATGCTATCAACTGTCTAACTTTCTAATGCCAATATAAGTCAAAGGTACAATTATCAGCTCAGCATCACAAATGCAGATATACTAAACACTAAGTCAGCCATACATCCTGAACATCAGACACAAAGCTTATGTATCCCTGAATCCAAAAGATACAAAACAGGGTTATGGCACAGTTATCACTTGCGCAGGATGTTGTGGGTGGGGCAGGAAGGCTAGGCTGACACAAAAGGTCAGTGTGTGTGTGATTAAGAAAGAAAAGCAGGTAGACATTTGGATAAAGCAACAAATGGCCAGTGAGGAAAAATGAGTTTTAAGCTGCAGGGCTGAACCATGTAACTGTTGTGTATATGTGTATGTAGGGGTCCTCCAGCTGAAATTGGTGTGTGAGTGTCTGCATTAACACAGACAAGCTCTGTGCTAGCTCTATATCTTGTTATGTCGGACAGGTGTGAGCCATGTATGATAGAGGTGGCAGTTCATCGTTGCATCCCCAACCATGAGAACTGGCTATGCCAGGTGTTGCACTGGAACATCCATGGTCATGAAGAAATGCACTACTGCTACCTGAATGTGACTGATGTCTGCTGGATGAGCTCCCATCATGAGGACGCCCAGGACCATGACCCCATGGTCTAACATGTCTGGGTATGGACAGCTCAAAAACTAATGGCGTAGTGGAAGTACTGCTACTATGGGAGCATGACACATTGGCTAAAAGCAGATGATGTTGCTGACCAATGCCCATGAAGATGCCGTCCCCCTCCCAGCAGATGTTCCATCACAGACACAGCTTATTCCAATGTGTCATTCATCTGATCCATTGAATCTGCAACACGGTTGAGACAGTCATGCATGTCAACCTGTGCCACCTAAGCATTTCTCTGGAGCACCTATGGGAATGTGCCTGTGCCTCCATGATGGCCCTAAACATGCATTGAGTGGCACGGGAAGAGACACCTGGATCAGGTAGATGATGGACAGCAGGCCTCCTCCAAACATCCTTAACAACCTTCCTGCATGTCACCTCAGCCACACTTTGGCTATGGTCAGAGTCAACAGGCAATGAAGCTGCAGTAACCACACTTCCCTGATCAATTGTCTCACCCTCCACCTTTTCAATATCTGAGGGCTCACTGGAATGGGTAGGCATAGGCCTACCAGCTGTGTCCAGTGGAAATTCAGGGGATGGCTGTGTGACGACCTCAGTATCAGATTCAACCTCTGCACCCCCCCCCCAACTATGCCTCTGTTTGGCCACCATCATCACCAGAGTCTGCTGATACTCTGACAGTAGATAATAGAAGTTCTACACTTCCGCTGTTAGGATAACCTGTAAAAATAAGCAACAAACACAGGAACAATCAATACCTACACTACTGTAGTCCAATATAAGCTAACAAAATAACAGTGGTGCCACTATTAGACAGTACAGTACAACTTACAGCTGTCCTGACATCAACATCACACACTAAAATATTTCTTTGAATTGCTCATCAGTACTGGCATAAAAATGTTTGGCTTACCATCTTCAGATGATTGTTTGCTCTGTATGCTGGATAGCCCTGGAAGAAGTTAAGCAAAACGTAAGGACAATATCATCAGAATTAACAGTAACACAGGCAGTAATACTTTTTCCCCTTTAAATGTCCATTAATAATATTTTCAACAAGAACTTGGATGACATCGTCCAACCTAACCCCATGTGTAATCAATCAGAATGTGTTAACTGTAGCAACCTTCAACCCCCCCCCCCCCCATAAAAAAATTCTTGTGAAACAAAACTAACGTATTGATTCAAATTGTTTTACTATACAACAGTATTTAACAACTGAGATACAAAAGCCTACGTGGCAGCTTCTCCTGGGGCATGCTTGCTCTCCCTGAAATAGTAGCATCAGTGTCAAGTACATGCTGTTCTGCACTTTCCTGGGAGCTTCCTGGATCCCTGATAGTGGACAGGAACTCTTCATTTGCTGTTAGTAGTAGCAGGTCCACCCCCACTACCCATCCAATCACGGGCCAGCTGCAGATGAAATCATGTCAGTGGTCCTATGGCGCACCTGGTCATATGTCTTGCTGTGGCTGCTCACTGCATTAACATATGTAGCTATCTGCTGCCAAAGTTGCATTCTGCCTGACATATCTCTACATCCCCTTACAATCAGGAAGGCACAATGTCGCCTAAAAGCTTCAACAATGACCTGATTCTCAGGGTCAGTGAAGGGTGATTTTTCGAGGAGTGAGACATAGGGGTACCATAGTCCTAGGTGTCCTAAAAGACAACAGAAGGATAATACATATAAGTATCACACAGCTACAAATATTCCAGTATTACCCACTAGAGAAACATAAAACAGTCTAGAGATTTGAAATATGAACAACAAGCTGGATGCAAAAAAAAAAACAAAATGAGTGTAACAATAGCAACATATCCTTGTTTGTGCAATGACAAAAATGCAGCTTTGCTCCCCGCCCCCAAAAGAGTGGACAAATTACACATTTTGCTAACAAACCATCTTTGAAATGATAAAAGGGCTATCAAATGAATTGTCCCTGAAACATGTCTAAAGATTTATCACAGAATGTTCCATGTTAAGGTACTGCCAATCATGTAAACCTGTGAAAGCTCTGACAAACATGCCCATGCCATGAGTACATTTCTAACTAATGCATACAAATAAAACTATAAAAAACATTGTTAATCGAAATATATATATATATATATATATATATATAACTACTAAACAGATTTTTTCTTAATTACATTTCAGCATATGCAGTATATGGCTGACAAAATGCAAGCTTATCTTCCAATTTCAGTAATCCTCTGTGCAGATATATCCCAAAGTAATAGCCTCTTTTCTGCGTTCTCCATATAAACAAGTCTCCTCACCATCAGTTTCCCTAGTTGCACATTTACCTTTTTATGGTGTAGAGATTCGAGACTGTCAGCATGGTAAATATGCAAATAAGGTGTGAGCTCATTAGAATTGATGAATCTCAAATACTTGGCTCTGTGTAGCATAGGTAAACAGTGCAGGCACTCCCTCGGTGAATTTTAATAAATTGCAACTGTGAATGGTTACTGGTAGGGAGAAGGAAAACACAACAGCAATGAAGACTGCCGTGCATCCCCTGGGTGTGTCACGTTAGACTTACAATGTGTTAGATGTAATTTTGTCAAGGGTGGAAATGCAATTAATCAGCACACAATTTACAGTTTCTGTTCATTAACATCCAGCCCCCCTTCATTTGTTAGCAACTGCATATTATATTATTACCATTTAATATCCTCACACATTTTAAGGACAATGATATAGAATAGTTTACCGACTGCATGTCTCAGATAATTGGTCAGATAAGAGAAGAATAAAAAAGGGTTGGGAGGGTGGCCTAATGGTTAAGGGGTTTGCCTTACAAACACAAGGTGCAGGATTTGAGTCTCACAAGGGATAATTGGCTAGGCTTAAAATGGCTCGCAAGAGCAGTTAGCTTAGTACTAACCTATGAACCAATCACAGAGAAGTAAGACAAAGCTTTATATTTTCAAGTAATACTCATAACTAGTTGTGTGATCTTAGTACACTACATCCAGAAATAATACATGTAAAAATAACACATATAGTTTCATATTACTGTCGACGATTTTGCAGGTTTGTATGTAGAATAATTTCAGTTCCCTGCTGCAAAGGTGTTTGTGTGGCAAAGAGGGATAAGGCACCCTTACTGCATTCTAAAGGTTCATTGGAGTGAGAGTTCAAATCCAGGCCTGTGTAGAAATATCTCATGTGTACTAACATTTTGTAGTGTGTATGTCATGAATTGCTTTTCCTCATTTCAGCTACTTTTCCCTTTTTGGGGTGGGTGGCAGTGTTTGCGTGATGCTCCACTAAGTGCAAACATGGGAAATGGAGAAAATTAATGTCAGGTTTGGCTGTCCTTATCTCATTTACATGAAGCATGACAAACTGGACTAGTGGCCCACCCAGGAAGCAGACAGAACACCTGCAAATAGGGCATCTGTAAAAGGGCAAAGGTAAAAAAAAAATGATTGTTACAATTTATGTTTTCCACCTTGCAACTATGCCAAGCGGCATTGCACGGTGGTTAGCAAGGTTCCCCAGCAGCTGCAGCCATCGAACACCTGCAAACAGGACTCAGACAGCCAATAACTGGTTATATTCCATTAATTTTGCTGGGCACCGAGCAAACATGCTAAGCGGCATTGAGCGGCAGTTAACACAGAGACCTTAAGAATTATTTTTATTTATTTATTTATTTACATTTGTTGACCAGGAGTGTCCGACTGGACATAGGTCCATTTTCAGTGGAGGCCCGGGGAGAAAAGCTCCACAGTTAAAATAAACAGACAGTAGTTACATTGGATTTACATAGCAATTAACAATTTGATTAACATAGCAATTAATGACAAACATAATTACAGATGAAGAACATAGTACATCAGTAGACAACTAGAATCTTTATCTGCGAAGTACATAACAGACATTAGCAATTGTTACAATAAGAAGTTCCTGCTGTATAATAAGTACTAGGCTTATGAGCATCTGAGCTTGCTATAATCAAGGAAGTTAGTGGGGTGGAAAGAAAGGTAGTGGTTGGATGGGGTGGGTGATATTAGAGTGGGAGTTGCAAGGGCATAGCCAGCATGTTTTTAGGTGCACTTTTAGTAAAGTTTTGAAGTGGGTGCATGATGGTATGGAAGTAATTGTGGGTGGGAGGGAGTTCCATCATTTGGCTATGGCGTAAGAGAATAGTGCTTCACCAGCAGAGTTATTGGCTTTAATGATCTGCAGGTGATTTTTGTTGCTGGATCTTAGTGGTCTGGTGGTGCGATAGGGTTGGAGTAGATTCTGGAGGGATGAGATATTTAGTGGATGGTTTACTAGTTTATGGGCGAGTGAGAGTTGATACCATTGAAGGAGGTGAGGGAGTTCAAGCCAGCCCAGTTCAGCAAGTGAGAGACAGTGGTGACTCCGGTAGGATGCCCCTGTGGCGAATTTGGTGATTTTGTTGTAGCAGGTCTCTAGCTTGTTTAGATTGCATTGCCTTAGGTTGGTATATATTGGAGAGGCATAAAATAGGGTGGAGATAAGGTGGGAACTTGCTACTGAAAGCTTTGCTGCTCTGGTGAGAAGTTGCTTATTTCTGTATAATGCTCATAGTTTTTTGTGGACTTTTTTTATGGTCATGGATATGTGAATGTAAAATTTTAGTTTATTGACTAATTCCACCCCTAGCATTTTGGTGTGTTCTGTTGGGTATAAAATGGTGTTGCCTTTTGCTGTGATGTTAAAGTGAGAGTTGTTTTGAGTATGTTTGGTGGGTTGGAAGATGAGTAGTTTAGTTTTGTTTGGGTTGAGTATTAATTGGGCATCAGATAACCAAGTTTCAACAGAGGAAAAGGCTTCCTGTGTGACTTTTTGCAGTTTGGGTAGGGACTGGGCTGAGCAGATGATGGTTGAGTTATCTACATATTGTATGAGTGTGCCATGTTTGGTGGCAGAGGCTAGATTATTGATGAAAACAGAGAAGAGTAGGGGTCCAAGGATGGATCCTTGGGGAACCCCTATGGAGACAGGTAGTTGGGGAGATATGTCATTCTGCCATACAACGGATTGTTGGCGGTCAGACAGGTAACTCTGAAACCAGTTGGTGACTGATTGAGAGTAGGATAGGTTATTGAGGACAGAGATGAGTTGTTTGTGTGGGACCATGTCAAATGCTTTAGATAAGTCTAGGAAAGTAGCAGAGGAGAGATAGCCATTGTTTTTATGCTGAAGGATAGTGTTAGTAAAGGAGAGTAAGGCAGTGGTGGTGCTATGGTTTGGTCAGAAACCATGCTGAGTATTGGATAGGAGGCTGTTAGTAAGGTAGTCTGACACCTGAGAGTGTATACCTCTCTCTAGTATTTTGGAGAGTGGAAAGAGACTAGCTATGGGGCAGTAACTGGTTAGTTCTGTGGAGGGGCTGCCTTTGTGGAGGGGAATTATATGTGATACTTTCCACAGTGTGGGAACGTAACTTTCTGATAGAGTTCGGTTAATCAAGATGGATACTGAGTAGGCCAGAGCATCAGCTGCGATTTGTAGGTGTTCACTTGGGAGGTTTTCTGCTGCTAATTTGGTGGGCTTAAGTTTAGTTTAGAGTTTTTTTATGTTGGAGATAGGTACAGGAGAAAAAGAGAAGGCAGTGGGGAGATTACTAGTTGAAGGTGTGGGTTGGAGGGGAGGGGGGTTGTGTTGCTTAGCTAGTGATAGTATGGTTTGTGTGAAGTGTGTGTTGAATGAGGTAGCAATATTTTCAGAGGAGTGAGGGATGTTAGTAGGAGGGGTACTGACTTTACTTGGGTGGAGGATGGAGTTTATGGAGGACCAGAATTGTTTGGGGCTATGTTGGGAGGAGTCTAGGGCAGACTGGTAGTATTGGAATTTGTCCTGTTTTATTAGCTTTTTGACTCGATTGTGTAGTTCTAGGAATTTCTGTCTAGCTGAAGGAGTTTTGGTTTTGCGCCAGTGCTCCCAGGCTTTATCCCTGTTTTTCATTTCTGACTTAGTGGTTTTCTGTAGCCATGGGAAGGGTTGTGCTTTGGTTCTGGAAAGTCTTATGATGGCATGGTAATTAAGGATGCTCAGGAAGGTAGTATTAAAAAATTCAACCGTCATCAAGACTGAGGTACTTTAGAGGACGCCAGTTACATTCTTTGAGGGATGAGATGAATGTGAGTGAGTTAAAGTTTAGTTTTTTACATATTTGACAGTAGATGACAGGTTTAGCTTGGTATAAGTATTTTTTGAGTAGGAATGTTGGGGAGTGATCACTGAGGTTATCTGATAAGCAGCCTGTTATATATGACTGGGAGCTCTTACTGACTAGTATCCAATCCAGGGTAGTGTGCTTGCTGGAGTTTTTATTTATCCTGGTTGGTGACTGGACTAGTTGGGTGAAGCCATGAAGGTTTACATGATGGGTTGGATGGTTGCCAGAACAGGATTGCCAGTCAATACTGAAATCACGTAAAATTATAGTTTATTGGGGGAGATGGTGGGTAGACCAGCTGAGGAGGTTTTCTAGTGGAGGGATGTTTTGGCCAGGTGGGAAGTAGCATCCAGTTATGTTGATGGTTTTGTTTTGGTTTATTTTGAGGTTGGTATATATTATTTCTTCATTGCCTATTTGTGGAGCTGATGATTTTAAGATCTGGATGTTTAGATGCTGTTTAAATATTATAGCTACAGCGCCTCTTTTCTTGTTTAGCCAGTCTGCTCTTAGTATGCCGTAACCGGTAGGGAGTATTTGCTCACTGGTAATGTGAGGTTTTAGCCAGGTTTCTGTCAGGATGACTATATCTGGGGAGTACAAGTCTATGGTGGCATGGAGTTCATGGACTTTGTTGGATATACTTCTAATATTTAGGCTTAGTAGAAGGAAGTCACTTGGCTGTGATATGGGAGAAGTTGTGGTTTCTAGCCTGATTATGAGGATTGGGGTTGGAGATGGTAGGGCCAGGGTTGGGGTGGATGTCTCCACTTAGGGCTTAGTTTTGATATGCATGAGGTTATTAGTTTTCTCAGTTTTTGAATGTGTCTGTTTATTAGGGAAACGTTATGATTGTGCTCTGTGGGTAATAGGTATGGTGGGAGGTTTACTATGTTAAGTTGTAGGGATGCTTTATGTCTGAGTAATATAGTTGGTAGAATATGCAGGGGGTGCATAGGGATGGTTCTTGAATTGGTGGGAGGGGAGCTGAGTGAGGGTGAGACATGAGTGGTGGTGTGAATAGCAGTACAATGGTAGTGGCTGAGTGGGGGAAAGATGGAGCTTTGGTAGGATGTAAGATATGCAAGGAGAGTGCATGCAGTGAGCGTAGGTAAGGTATGCTTGTACATGTTAGCTGAGGAGGAGTGATAGCAGTGGGAAGATGGAGGAGGTAGTGTTGGGTTAGCGCTGTGGTTGGCTATTGGAAAGATGGGAGGGGTTTGTGACTGTAATAAAGGTAGGACCACTGGGGGTGGGAGGGAATAGGGGGCAGGGTGGGGAGCGAAGCAGGTAGAGACCCTGTTAGTTGCTCTTATGAGGGGGCTGGAAACAATCAGGTAACAGAGTAAACTAATAAATGAACATATGATAGTGACAAAGGGTGGTTGTAGTTTTAAAAATGGTGCCTGCCACAGGTAATATTTATTAACTTTAGGATTGGCTTAAGGTAATAAACAGGGAAGGGGGAGGGGGAGAGCAAAGGTGTGAGCAGGCAGTTCTTTTGTACTGCTGCTAATGAGCCAAAGCAAAGACAAGTTTGTGTTTAAGAAACAATCAGAATTGACCAAGGACTGCTCTGAAACTGTAAGCCATTTCATAACCATTTATCAGGTAGAAAAACAGGATAACCTTGTATCAGTAGGCTACTGTGGTCTCAGTTTAAATTAAAAAACACACAGTATTTATCAGTTATGGATACTATTTGCTAACAGACGGGAATAACAGAGACAATTGAAGATGAGTGCGTGGGGGGGGGCTGCTTACAAGCCAAAGCAGAGTGCTCTCCAGGAGAAATGAATATTGGCTCAAACAGGTAGATACATACTCAAAGTTAACTTTAGCTGTTTGCAGACAGTTCAGACCCGGAATGCACTTTTCTTATAAGAATGATAAAGGTGGTACCACAGTCGAATACTTAAGAGCAGTGTTAGGTTCAAAGTTAACTTTAGCTGTTTGCAGACAGTTCAGACCCGGACTGCGCTTTTCTTATAAGAATGATAAAGGTGGTACCACAGTTGAATACTTAAGAGCAGTGTTAGGTTCAAAGTTAACTTTAGCTGTTTGCAGACAGTTCAGACCCGGACTGCGCTTTTCTTATAATAATAATAAAGGTGGCACCGCAGTTGAATACTTAAGAGTGATGTTAGGTTGGAGAGACACTGAGCTCTTCATGGGGAATGACTGATTGATTAGGAAATTAGAAAATGTCATGTAACTAGTCCTGTGGCAGCAGCTGCAAGTGCAGGATTGGAGTACAGATGCTCCTGGGCTCTAGTACAGGGTGTGAAACCTATTTTTACTGTTGTGACTGTGCAGTTTATAGTAATGAACTGAAAAATAGACAAATGTCATTTCAACATTCTTGTGGCAACAGATGTAAGTATAAGACTGCCATACACATGGTCCTCGGTTCTAATAGAGGATATTCCATATACTTTTACTGTTGTTCCACTTCATATTATATTAACTCTCACTTATAACACTTTAGATAGTGGAGCTGATACGAATTATATGTATGCAGGATGAGACACCATTACTGTGGTTTCAGATGTATGACTGAGGGTATACTGTCCAATATATTTCTGTAAGCATAATTCTGCTATCTGGACTTACATGGGCTTCACAATGCATAAGACACATACACAACTGGATCTATATCCAATAACCTTGTCAGGTCACACACACACACATATATGTGTAACAGCTCAAACTCTCACCTGTACTGATGTATGTTTCTAGACTATGTCCAGGCAGCATTTCTTCTGTGGCAAAGACGGAAAATCAACACTGGAAAAAAATTTTCCTCAGTGTATAAAGGCAAAAATAAATGTATCATGTCATTAGATTTATGCCCCCAGTACATGTCTGAAAATTTAACTCACCTAGCAGTTACCTTCTAATTTCCAATATATATTTCCGGGCTACATCAGCAGACACCCCTCAAACTAAGGCCAAGTGTCAGATTAACCTGCTAATTTCAGTTATTTAATTCCTCTCAGCTTGGCATTTCTGCTCTCCACTTAATATCACACAAACACAGTTGGCATTGTTGGTCAGGTTTGTGCACTACCAGTAAACATGATAACTGGAATTTGCGGGGAAGCATCAGTTTCCATTGCTCTAGTTTGGCAGGTAGACATGGCTGGCATTAGATAGGAAGGTATCCAAAACACCAAATACCACGTTAAGAAACCAGTTTAATATGAAACAAGCAAAGCTTTCAGATTGACACCCTTTATCAATGCTAATATAACATCTATACATTTAACTATTTAAATAGGAGCACAAAACATCATGTGACTACAGTCAGCAAATCACATGAATACAACTTAAAATAATATCACAAGATATCAATATAACATTTTAAAATAGTAATAAAAATAACAAATAATAATAAAAAAAATATAAAAAAAAAAATCAAAAAATCAAAGTTCACTATTTTGCAACTTCAATAACACAGGTTTAAGGGTGACAGCAGTATTAAGGCCTGGATGTTTATCAGCTGCTAACCTCAATATCCAGTCATATTCTTTGTTCTCTAATACATTATTGACATCATCTCCTCTTATGTCCTTATAAGCTATTTCTATAACACTAAATCTAAACTTGTGAGTAGTACCTTTACTAATAATGTGTCTACTTAGCGCTTTTGTTTATTTTCCTCTCTTTATATCCAATTTATGTTCTATAATGCACTCTTTAAATCTTCTTCTGGTCTTGCCCACATAAAATGAAGATCCCACACATCTGAAGCAGTGCTCCTCAATGACTGTATTCAAGCACAACCTTAACAACTAGATGGGTGATTGTAAATTCACCCCTGGAGTTGCACCTATGTCTCTCATGGACAGTGCCATTCAGTGCTGATCACAAAATTGCTCTGCTAACAATGACCATCTAACTGCTCAATAAGGGTAATTGTGTTTTTACACAGATAGGCTTGTAAATGCCCTAGGACCATTAGGCTACTAACCTCCAAAGAACCTATGAAGTTATGATCCTATGCAGGCCTTCCAACATCTTCTTTCCAACATGCTCTGCTGATGTCATTCACTATAAGTTGATCTGCAGTCTTGTAAAAGTCAGACTTGTACCATGGTTCTTGTGTAAAGTACTGAGTTCTGTAGTCTGTGTACTTGGGTATGGGTTCTATTCTCTCTGCAGTCAACTGGTGTGTGTGTGTGTGTGTGTGTGTGTGTGTGTGTGTGTGTGTGTGTGTGTGTGTGTGTGTGTGTGTGTGTGTGTGTGTGTGCACGCACGCACTTACTTGACATTACAGAGAGCCTTTCACAATAGCATGTGGGACATGTTATTGCCATATTCTCCTCACCAAACACTGCTGATGTCACAGGATCATAGAAGATTACAGAGTTTAGCCTAGCCATTTCAACCCAATGTAATACCATAGAAGTACTAGTTAATACACAAGATTGGGGCATTATACTCAATTATGGGCCGGATAAGTTCCCAGTATAAGGGGTTATAACTTCTTTTGCTTTCAATGCGATGCCTTTACTAATCAAGTGAGCTACATGGAAAGCTTTCCTTACAATGGTAGACGTGGTGGTCAAAGTTAAGGTTGCAGTCAACTTGTGATCCCAGGTCCCTTACCACTTCATGAGTCTTTAGGGTATTGTTGATTTGATAGTGTGAAGGGACATTGTTTGTGTCAAAGAGAATGATGATGCATTTCTTTACATTCAGTTTGAGACTGTGACTAATATACCAGTCATTGGTCTGTGTGAGACTCTACTGGAGTATAATTACATCATTTGGGGATTCAATGATTGCACCTAGTTTGCAGTCTGCAAACTTGGTAAGCCACAACCGTTAAGTTTTGACCTGAACTTCTGAAAAGTATATACCAAACAGCAGGGGGCCCAGCACTGACACCTGTGGCACCCTGCTGGTAACAGGTCTGTTGGTTGATGTGAGGTCACCCACTTTGATAGTGTGTGTGTCCAGTTTGTGAGCAAGTTGGCAACCCATCTTACAACAAAGGGGTTTACATTCAGTTTAAGTTTATCGGTAATGCCTGAATATGAGATTGTGTTGAAAGCCTTTGCCAAGTAGAAGAATGCTGTGTGCACAGGTTTTCTCTCATCAATGGTCTTGGTCACACTTTCAAAGAAATCCATCAAATTTAATAGGCAGGATCTGCACTTCATGAAGCCGAATTGGGTAGGATCCAGGGTTTGGAGGTCACCTATGTCTTTATTTATAAGGTCCATAATGATACATTCTATGGCCTTACAGATGAGGCTGGTCAGGCTTATGGGTCTGTAATTCCCTGGGTCTGTTATAGACACTCCAAGCACACCTCTCAACATCTAAGAGCAAGAAGTCTGGAAATGCCATCTATAATGGGGGTATGAAGGCCCAAAAATAGGGATACTTTTTAAATATTGCTGTCACAAACTTAGAAAAATTCATAGAACAATTTTTTTATTAGTGTGAATTTTCTGAGGGTATGAAGTCTGAAACTCAAATGTCAGTCATTATTTTCTGACTTTAACACACAATGATTTGCCAGAAAACCACAATTTCATCAGTAACACACCCAAAATATGAGGAAAAAAATCGGGACATTCTGCAAACATCTGTACAGTTGAGAGGTACAACTCCAAGTCAGGCTTGAGCTGTGCCACTTACATTAAATACAGACTTCTGCAGTCTGTGTACTTAGATAGGTAGGGGTTATATTCTCACTACAATCAACTGGTGTGTGTGTGTGTGTGGGGGGCATTTGCTTGATGTGCAT